>NC_045543.1:24199092-24471592 GCF_009769535.1 Thamnophis elegans | reverse complement strand
ACTTGAGAGAGGGATTTTGAGCAGACACCCATGGGTGCCAACCTTCACCCTGCTGCTTTTATGCTTCAGGCTGCTTTTCAGTGCAAAAACAAGCAGTCCATAAGGAAAAGGAACACATAACTACTTGAAGGGTTCTCCTTCACCCTCCCACTGTATGAAGACATTTGGGAAAAGCGGCTTCTTTCTCTCCTGCCACATCAACAAAGCACATTTTAATTGCCAAGCGTATTTGTGCAACAATGCACTCTGTCTGTCAGCACAGATCAATACCATCCACCCACCCACGCTCAATTAGAAGTCAGCTACATCAGTTGTGAATCTTGTTTAATGAATCCTGGCAACACAGAAGGCTGAAGTTCTTCTCTTACTTCCCGCTCAGAGCAAGACACAGACAACACTAGCTAGGTGTTGGGGAACTGATTCCAGAAAGCACCCTTTGGAGAATAGATGATTTGTAAGCAGGACAGGTTGTTGAATTTGCCCTAAAGTACAGCTGCCTTTTTAGATATTGCACCCAGCGAAAAAGCTCTGAGTTAGGAACTCCGAGTTATAAGGTTCTAAAAGCTAAGTTCACACAACACAATATCATTTCAAATAGCACAGTGACTCTTCATAGAGACCTGAGTCTTCTGTTCTAAACTGCCATCTTTTGCATATGGAATTGCAGTGATATCCCCACTTTGATCAGAAGCCTTCTCTACTTAAGCTTGTTCTAGAGCAGTAATAACAAACGTTTTTCTGCTCAGGTGCCAAAAGGGCGCATATATCCACACCCATAATGCAATGCCCTCCTCCCACACATGCGCGCACAACACCCCACACTCCCCCCCCCCACACATGTGCACAGGCCTCACTGAAGCCTCCGGACTTTCGGTAGGCCTGTTGGGCTGTTTTTCGCCCTCCCCAGGATTCAGGAAAGCTTCTGAAGCCTGTGGATGGTGGAAAAAGGGCCCAACAGGCCTACTGGAAGTTTGAAAATGTCAGTGCTGGAGCTAAAAAAAAGGGCAATGCCTTGCGTGCCCTCAGATATGGCTCCATGTGCCACCTGTGGCATGCGTGCCATAGGTTTGCCATCACGGTTCTAGAGATTCTCACCTCTGAAACTCCATATTAGACAGGAGGAAAACTCTTCCTAGCACAGCTAATATCGGAAGAGTTGTCGGATTCTATACAGAAATGTTTATGAGGCATCTTCCTTCCTTTATTCTATTTCTCAGCTAATGTAACCATTTGTTTAGGTGTAATGCCTGTCCACCTTCTAGAGATAAAAACGTCCCTTGTGGGAAGTTGGAGCAAATCTATAGGTATCCTGTTATATAAATGGGACTGGATTAGAAATCTCAACAGGGATGATCACCTTAAATGCAAGAGGAAGGAGAAAACATATTTTAAGAGCAATGGAGCTGGAAAGTATTTCTGGAACTTTTTCCTGATTGTGAAAAACAATCAGAAGGAAAAGTTCCATATAAAGGCCAGCCAGCAAGAGAACTTCCGTCTTTAGCTTCTTTGTCCATCAACAATGCAGTCACTCACGAACTATGAAACTGAGTCACCAGCTCTGAGCTCTCTCAAGTCTTTGTTTATCCTGGAGAGGAAACTCTCTTCAGCCAACATTTTCTCTCTCTCAGTCAAGTAAGAGGATTTCTGCAGAGCATTTATTGTACTTTTCCATAAAACCTTCAGTATTTGCTGGCCCATTGTGACCCCCTAGGAACTGTTCGGGGCAATTCTCTCAGTACGGTTTAAATGCTATTTCCTTATTGAATGCCCTTTCCCCAGTGATTGCTACTTTATCCCTCGTTGCTATTTTCCACTGATTGTTCCTTCCCTTACTGATTCCTTTGTGACTGTTTTCCATATTTTCATGGCTGTTCCCTCAACAATGTTTATAGTTTTAAATGATATTTTCCCACTGATTGCAGTTATCCCGATGATAGTCTCTCCTTTGTTGATATTTTTCATTTATGTGTTTTCTTTGTGTAAAATCCATCTCCTTTCTCTGAATTATGTGTGGTCACCATTATTGAGGCCCACATTCACTGTGGGATGAATAGGCGGTAAGAATGGGGAGATAGTGAGTTTGTAGATGCACATAGAAGTTAATGAGAGGGAAAATAGACAATAGAAAAGGTTTTCAGTTGTGTGACTTCCTAAAGACCCTTTTACGTTCAGACTCGTTTTGTAAAACACAGCCAAAAATTAACCCAGCTTTCAATACGCTGATACCCATGATAACTGCACATTTACTGTAGAAATAATGAACATAATTTATATAAATTTTATATTATACTTGAGAGACCGCCTCCTGCCAATTTCCTCCCATAGACCCATTAGATCCCACAGATTAGGCCTCCTCCGAATTCCATCTGCCGGCTAATGCCGGCTGTCGACCACCCGGAGGAGGGCCTTCTCTGTGGCTGCTCCGGCCCTTTGGAACGAGCTCCCCGTGGAGATTCGGACCCTCGCCATCCTTCAGGCTTTCCGGACAGCCGTTAAGGCCTGGCTGTTCCAGCAAGCCTGGGGTTGAGTTCCCCCCCCCTACTCGAATTTGCTGTGCTTGCTGTGCTTTTTTAAACTGTTGTATCACTGTCCTGTTTGTCTTACTTTCTGTATTTGTTTTTCCCCTTCCCCTGGTTTTTGTTCAGCCTCCCTGAGTCCCTTCGGGGAATAGGGCGGCTTACAAATCGAATAAATACCAATACCAATACCAATATTAAAGAATCTGTGCTAGATGGAAGATGTTCCTATTCAGTTGCTAAGTCTTGATGTTAAATAAATTCAAGGCTGTGGCAGAACCCTCTGGTTATAGACCAGTGGTTTTCAAGCTTGACAACCTTTAAAGTATGGATTTCAACTTTCTGTCCAGCATTCTCTTCTTCTTCCTGCAAGTGCACGGTCTGCTTTTTGGATCATTGAACGTCACTTTGCATGGTCAGCTGCATCTCTAGGGGGCAGGGCATAGGCCTGTGGCTTGCATATCTTTGTTGACGGTGTCTTGCCATCTCTATTTTGGGTGCCCGCATGTTGCCAGCCATTGACTTCTAGTTGGTAGGCAGTCTTGGCTACAGTGGAAGATGCTGCTCTCAGGACATGTCCATACCAGCGGAGCTGGCCTTCTTTTCTCTTCTCTATAATTGGTGCTACACCAAAATGTTGTTGAATAGTGTCATTTGTGATGTGGTCAAGAAGGGAGATGCCCGATATCCAATCCGACAGGCCTGGAGCTAATGAGTCTTGTCCCCCCTCGAATGGTATGGTTGTTGTGTGCTTTTAAACTATGGTATTGTTTTGTCTGTCTTTTTATTCCTTATTTGTACCCTTCCCCCTTGACTTGGGTTGTGAGCTGCCCTGAGTCCCCTTCGGGGAAAAGGGCGGCATAGAAATATAATAAATTCAATTCAATTCAATTCAATTCAATGGAGCATTCGCATTTCCATTTTGTAACTCTTAGATTAAAATGGGTCGGCATTCGTCTGTCACAAAAGACACCAGTGAGTTCTTGCCAATGCATCCAGGCTGCAATCACCCTCACTCACACCTCTCCATTGATGTCGCCATTGCCTTGGAGGTGGGATCCTTTTCTGTCCAGCATGCGAACTGGGAATTATGGGAGAAAGTTTCCAATTTTAAGAAACACTGACAGAGACAATGGAATCATTGGCTTGTATACCTAACACAGGCCAATTGGCTTACATACCCCTTCTACAAAGTTCTAGCATCCCCTTAAGCTTTCTGTCTCTCCTATATTCTGTAGGGTCTTCTACTAGAGCACTGGTTAGCTGTTTTCATCAGATTTTTCCTTCTCTACTATGCCTAGCATTTTGGATGCTGCATTTCCCTGAGCAAAAATGTGCCCTAAAATAATCCAATTTATCAGGTGAATTGTGGACCAGATATGGTCATTCAGATAGGTTTAACATCCTTGGTTTGAAATAGAGGATACCCTCAAAAATAGACTTGTTTTCTTGAATGCTATCCTCCTAAGAGTAAAAGGCAAGACTACTTTATCTCATCCTCAGTCCTTAGCATTTTAGAGCTTGATGCTTAAATAAAGCTTTTAATTGTGTGTATGTGAATGTGGCATGGTTAATTAATCTTTAAACTATTAGTTTGTTGTAATAAAATCATTGTTATTTACCCTGAGTTAAGGCCTTGAGTTAAGGCCTTGTGTCAAGAAAAGGAATAACATCATTTCACAATGTTTCCATAAATTGTAGATCATCTTTAGATTGCCAAACAAACTAAATGAGAAACTTTATTTAAAACCTGCTCTGATCAAAAAGCTGGAATGTAGTTACAAGTGTTTTTTTTTAAAAAAGAAGAGTTTCTTAAGCCTATCATTAAATGTAATTCTCAATATATTGAGCAATATAAATGTTGACAAAACAGGTAAAATCCTGGAAGGCAAATCGATAACTGAGGAAAAAGCTACAGATAACCTTTGTCTATTTGTTCTCATCCTACTTATTTGGTTTATGAAAGGAAACAGTCAGCTGAAACCTTTGGGCTAATGTTAAAGAACAAAGAGGAAAAACCTCCAGGTTAAAAGTGATTACGGGGATAGTTAGTCATTTAGAGATGCTCTAAATTTAGAGATGCTCTTGAAGGAGGCACTTGTAATTTGAGATTGTATCTTAGAGGAAGGCTTTGCAAGTTTCCAACATCTGTGACTTGGTGATGAGTTCTCATCCTGTATTTTATAATCATGGATTCAGGGTTGTAGCACATCGTTAGAAGAGCTAGAGAAGGAGGTTGTTAAAGCAATCTAGACAATGGAGGTTATTAACTTAATATGGCTATATCTATGGTATTTTTTTTCAAAGCAAGTACTATATAGAGATCATAGAGTTTTAAGTGAAGATGTTTATAGAGCAGTGTTGTGTCCTGGCCAGCAGATGGCGCTGTGCAAGGCACCTCTGATTGGCCAGGACGTGCCTGCCTCTCGGCAGGAGAAACCCTGCACTCCCATTGGTTCCCCGTCTGACAGCTCCCTGTATAAATAGCTGTCAGACGGGGGTTTTGTTGCCTGTTCTGTTCGAATAAACCGTTCTAGTTGCTGTTAACCAGTCTCCTCAGTCATTTACCTCAGAATGCAAAAAGTAGAGACTTCTTTCAGGCTCTGAAAGTCAGATGCAATACAATTTATTCTAGTCTGACACTTAAGCCTACATCTTTTACAAAAAATAACCATGTACTGCTGTCAAGACTGCCACCATTAGATACTATGATGTTATGAGCAAAAGTTGGTTTAACAGGGATTAGACAACTGTGTGGTAGATAAAGTATATCAGTGGATTCTAATGGTGGTAACCATAAGCTCTCTCTACAATTGGAAATGGGAATAACACAGCTGGAAATAATACATGCTGGGAAACAAATTTTCCTGTCATCTCATCTTTTTAAATGTCCTGGGTGAATCTGAATGCTGTGCTTTTTGATTAGATAAAAATTTAAGAAAGTTGCTTTCATTCAATAAAAACCTTAAAAAAATCCTATGCCACAGATCAAAGCTGAAAATTTGAGGGCATAGAGAAACTAAGTTTGTACTTAGTGCAAATTAAAGTGAAATATATTTACTACCACTTGCATGATTTGGGGAATTTTATTGCTTTTTAATCACATTATAAAATTCCAACTTTGGCATGGTATTAGGCATCAAGATATCTAGAGATTCATATAAACCTTTATCTATTGCATTGAGCTATGTAGTTCCTTTATTGAATCTAGAAGGCCATCTAGAGGTAAAAATAAATGCTCTCAATTTAAGCCTGAAATATTTTGTTTTTTCCCAAAATGAACACCATGCCTCTTAATAATCCCCCTTGATTACTTTCACCAGTTTGGTTTACTAGTATAACCTCTGTTTTATTGGTTTTCATAATTTTGTTATTGTGTAATGAGAGACTAGGCAAATGCTAGAATGGACATTGGATCACTGAAAGATTGCAGTATCATTTTAGCAACTTTAGGTTTCTTATTTTTGCCCATATCCCGACTCCTTCTCATGCCCATATTGTGTTTTATTTTGTATTATCTTAGTTTAATAATGATTAATAACAATCCTATGCTTTTAACAGAATATCTAAGCCAAGTTCCTATGGCTTCAACAAACCATTATTAAAACAAAATAAGGTTTAGAGGTTCAAAATAAGAGGTAATAAAATAATAATTTTAAGGTTTAAAATAAGAGGGACGCAGTGGCTCAGTGGCTAAGACCCTGAGCTTGTTGATCAGAAAGGTCAGCAGTTCGGTGGTTTGAATCCCTAGCGCCACATAATGGAGTGAGCTCCCGTTACTTGTCCCAGTTTCTGCCAACCTAGCAGTTCAAAAGCACATAAAAATGGAAATAGAAAAATAGGGACCACCTTTGGTGGGAAGGTAACACCATTCCATGTGCCTTCAGCATTTAGTCATGCCAGGCACATGACCACAGAGACGTCTTCGGACAGCGCTTGCTCTTCGGCTTTGAAATGGAGATGAGCACTGCCCCCTAGAGCCGGGAAAGATTAGCACAAATGTGTAAAGGAACCTTTTTACCTAAGGTAAAGTGTCATGAAGTGTCAGACCAGCTAGTGACAAGTCTTTGGAGAAGGGTGGGAGAAGTATTGGCTGGATATATAATCAGACATCATGTAATACTTCATAAAGAAAAAAAACTTTTCTTTCAATTTTTTTTAAAAAATAATATATCCACCTTTTGTAAGCATCTTTGAATGGTTTACAAGAACTTTATAAATTGAAGATGGCTCTATGAAGGGAAGTTAATGACCAAGGCAAAAATCAAGGAACCAGAGTGTAAACCAATTCCTCAGAACCTTCCAAATAAAGATAGAATGGGAGATCATTCACAGGTACTCCAGACAAGTTTTTTTGTGGGTTTGAGCACCAGGAGACTATGGTATTAGACATTTTGCAAACAACTGCTGTGGAGACTTTTAAGTAATATTAAGTTTAAAAACTTTACTTTCTAATCACTTTTAGAAATTGCTTATTAACTACTTCTAAGCTATTAGAGTCCTTCAGACAAATATGTTTAAAAAAATCAGGTGAATAAACAGAACACATTTTATTTGACAAGATATAGTATTGAAAGTACCATAGATCTACACGTAACAGGCTAAGAAAATGGCTTAGAAAATGCTATTTTACTGGATTTACAACAGAAACTGCTTTTCAAATTTAAAATGATAATACAAATAACAAACCAAAACCGTGACCTGGATAATTTGTTCCTATTTAATTTACAAAAGAAGCTTGTTAAAGCCTTGAAGAATTATGTATAATCAGGCAAAAAATGAGTGAAGAGAAATCAAATCCTAAAACAATATTCAATGAACTAAAGATTAAGCCTGTTAGAAGTAAAATAAATGAACGTAAAGTTGTTTTATTTGATCAAAGGTATCTTCTTACTTCGGCAACCCCTTATGGAGTTTCTGCTAACCCCAGGATTAAAAATAACTTTTCTGGATTTGTTTATGGATAAGAGATAATTTAAGGGATGAAGAGATAAATGTTTGTAACCTTAGAGAGGGTGAAGAGTCACTAAATTTGTTTATACTTGTAATGAACTTTGGAAGTCACTTCTTTATATATTCTTTTCTCTTTGTTGTACTCTTACTTTTTTCTTTTTTCTCTTTTTTACATTTTTACTCCTTGTTTCTATTCTCCTTTCTTTCTTTAAGTTTAGTTTGCATTAAAGTTTACCATTATAATCAAAATTCTTATTAAAAACTATGCAAATTGGCTGACTAGCAAAACTAAAACTCTAGAGCTATGCATAGTTACTTGTAATTTATCATGCTCTTCCTTAAACAATGGGCTTTCTGAAATGTACATAATAAACATATCCTCTGGTTTTTACTAAAATGCTTTGCATGTCAGCTGCCGAGACAGCATCCTGCAGAGAGTTATAGCAAAGCTGACTTTGGAACTTAAATACCTATACCTTTTTCTGAATATTGCTTCCTATAACAATTGAATGAGTTGCTCTCATCTTCAGTGTATATTTCATAAAATGATGTTAGGCTGACAATACTGCAGTGCATTATATAACATGCCTTTAATTGTGGAAAAAACTAGACTACAGTATAGCCACTGGAGGTCAGTACAAACCTGCCAAACAAATACATTATATATATGTTTTCAAACATGAATTCCTAATCAGTCCCATCAAAGATGCACCAACAGTATCTTGAAGCAAAAAAAAAAAGCAAAATGTAAAGCTGCTTGATCAATTGAAACAGCGTCTAACAAAAAAAATGAAAGTAACATTTTTTTAATATAAAGAACTGAGTTTAGAAACTTGATTGGATTGGATTGGATTGGATTTATTGGTCTTGTATGCCACCCACTCCCGAAGGACTCCGGGCAGCTTACAATAAAAAGGGGAAAGGGATAAATAAGACAGTACAAAAATTAAAATGCGACAACATTCACAGTTTAAAGTGGGGCTGGATACATCAACAGCCCCAGGCCTGCTGGAACAGCCAGGACTTAGTAGCTTTACGGAAGGCTGGGAGTGTAGTAAGGGTCCAGATCTCAACGGGGTTGTCGTTCCAGAGGGCCGGAGCTGCAACAGAGAAGGCCCTCCCCCGGGGAGTCGCCAGCCGGCATTGGCTGGCAGATGGAATCCGGAGAAGGCCAAGTCTGTGCGATCGAATCGGTCTTAGGGAGGTAATTGGCAGGAGGCGGTCTCTCAGGTACCCAGGTCTGATGCCATGTAGAGTCTACATAAAAAAAGAAATGTAACAAGGCAACATAATATTTGAGCATTTGAGAATCTTCACTTCAGCAAGTAAATGACACAGGAGTTTCCTAGTTTGTATTAATTGTTGCACAGATCACCACATTATTTGCACTACAGAGGATGTTGCTAGTGTCTCCATTGATCACTCTTAGAATGTGTGAGGTCTCCAGCATCTATAAATATATTGTTGTTTTCTAAAAACAAGGAAAAGATAGGACAGGAGATCCAATTTGAAGTCGGAAACTTATGTTTCTGATATAGGTTCAATAGCTGAGAACTATGGATGATTTTAACAAAATGACACAGCGGTAGTCCTGGACTTATGACCACAATTGAGCTACATTTTTGTTGCTTTGAGGCTGTCAGGGTTCCGACAGATGCCCTAATTAACTCATGAGCCTCAAGCCAAGTTTCAAACGAAGGTCAGTTATTTATTTGGAGCAACATGTCAGCATGTACCCGAGTGAAGTCAGTTCTGTCCCAGATAGTTTACGACCCAACTATGACCCTGTTTCCCCCCCCTCCTCCCAGGGTGTGTCATAAATCACATTTGCCAATGGAGCACTTTTGCGGGCTGTACAAAACATGGCCTCTTCGGCTGGCTCTGGTAACCTGAGAATCAGCCTTGAGAAAGGTATGTGTGGAATGTGCTTCCGGTCGTGGCTGCTGAGCTGCTCCATCAATTCTCCAACCTCCTACCTATGGCAACTCAAGAGCAGGCCAGGAATGCTTTATGAGTTGACATAGACATTTGTTAAGTGAAATATGCCCCATTTTACAATCTTTCTTGCCACAATTATTAAAGTTAGTAACATGGTTGTTCTGTGAATCTGGCTTGCTCATTGACCTTGCTTGTCAGGTCACAAAAGGAGATCACATGACAGCAGGACACTGCAATGGTCATAGATATGTATCTATTTCCAAGCATCTGGATTTTTACTGCATGACCATGGGGATGTTGCAATAGTCTTAAATGTGAAAAATGGTCATGTCACTTTTTTCAGTGCTGTTATAACTTTGAATGGTCACTAAATGAACTGCTGTACATTGAGGACTAGCTGTATATGCATTTACCAATCTCACTTTTTCTTCTTCTTTGTTTCCTCTCCTAAACTAAGTGTCTCTGTATACTTGTTAATTGTCTGGGTCTATGCCTATAATCTATATATTTGCCTTTGAATCATTAATGACTTTTGGCAACTTCAGAGAAAACATGGCTTAAATGTTAAAGCGAATAGGCAGAAAATTGCTCCAAAGGTGTTAAGGATCATCTGACACAATCCAGGTTTATTGTTGCTTTTTAGAATCCAGGCTTTAGATTCTGGGATTCCACAGAATGCAAGCCACGGATTCTTGCCATTTCAGATATTTAAAGCCACAAGATAAAGACTCAAAGATGTCCAGCACTGAGGAGCCAATGATTTAGCCAGTCTGGAAGGGTAATAATGCAGCAGCACTAATAATCACCTTCTTTATCCATTGTACCCATTCTAAACACACTGAACCCTCGGTACAACCCAACCTATTCACAGTTACCAAAAACAGAAATACACCCAAGTTTTTAGAGATAGACGGAAGCAACTTCTTCCTACTGACCCCTTCTAGAATGCAAAGACAAGAAAGAGACTTGAAAAGATCTTACATTTTATTTCAATATTGCCTAAGGGGTTTTTGTGTTGCCCAGACATTATAATATAGCTGAAAGAAAAAGAAACACAGTTCCAATAGTTCCTGCTCTTTTCTGGTTTCTAAGGAAACTCTCCATAGTTTCTTCATGATACCCACAAACCCGGCCTTATTATAGTACGTTACTCTGAAACCTTGATCTTCAGCAGTGTTAGATAAAAGAGCCAGAACAACTGCCATTCATAAAGTATAATCAGAATCTAGTTATTTTTCATGCTACTTTATACGAACTTTCAAAAATGATAAGTCAATTTAATCTTAAGAGTCTGATTCAAGGGCTCACTGGAGGTCATGCAGCTTGCCAAACCCAGGATGGGTTTGCAACTTTAATGAAGACATTTGCTGTAATATCCTGAACAAGTGGAATATGGCAATGTTGTCTGAGCATGTTATCTTTTTATGAGGACTCCTAATGTTCTTTTATTACTGTTTTTCTCTGTTTTATCTCAAAGGAAGAAATCTTATGGCATAAGGTATGATTTCTTCAGATACTGCATCTTGCTTAAATGTTCCTTTTGTGATGAATTACTCTTAAACAATAGTGTCTTTATTGGCATCATTCATTCATCACCCTTTGACATGATGCATTGTCTACAACATTAGATAACCAAGTGTCTGGTTATCCAGAGTAACCCAGGTATGCTATTAAACCAGGGGTGTCAAACTGGCGGCCCACAGGCCAGATGCATCACACACAGACCACACCCACTCCAGCTCTGCAAAGGGGAAAAACATCACAAAACATCATGTGACAGCAACGTGACACTGCGAGTTTGACACCCATGTATTAAATGAACCTCACTAAAACTAGACTTGGGGGCAGGAGAGAGGAGGTAAGTGACATTTTTTTAGTACTGTACAGCACAATAATACCATAAAAAGCCCTTCATATACTGACCCCAGGCCAAGATTCTTGAATAGATGGACCTCAGCTTTTGTTTCTCGAAAAGTCCACCCAATTCCATTTCTGCAGTGGAGAAGTTGTAAAAGATAACATCTGTCTTTCCAATTCCACAGAGCGTTGTAAGTAGCAACGTTTAGCTCTCAGATGATCTTTGATTTGTGAAGTCGACTTAGAGCATAATAGCTGGTAAAACAAGAACCATTCTTTCAAAAAACATAAATAAATCAATGCCCCACCCCATGTTCTGTAAAACTGGGTTCACTGACAAAACCGCGAAGCCCTTTTCCGCGCCACCATAACCATGGAGGGCAAATCCATGCCGTCCGAAGCGCTAAGCAAAATGTGACCCTAGCGTGCCGACATAACCGCGGAGGGCAAATCCGCGCCTTCCGAAGCACTCAGCAAAATGTGACCCTAGCACACCGACATGAGTACTACATTTTACTGTCTGTAATTGATATCTTTATTCCATTTGATGCAACAAAATAAACTTTTACTAGCATTCAAAAGCTAACCCTAACCCTAAACCTAAACCCAAACCTAACCCTAACCCTAAACCTAACCCTAACCCTAACCCTAACCCTAACCCTAACCCTAACCCTAACCCTAAACCTAACTCTAAACCTAACCCTAAATGTAACCCTAACCCTAAACCTAACCCTAAACCTAACCCTAAACCTAACCCCAAATCTAACCCTAAACCTAACCCCTAAACCTAACTTATTTAGTGACATAATAAACTTAATAATAAATAATAATAAATAAATAAATAATAAACAATAATAATAAAACTAGTCAACAAAACTGATTGATTTGATGCAACAAAATAAACATTTAGTACTACATTTTACTGTCTGTAATCAATATCTTTATTCCATTTGATGCCACAAAATAAACTTTTACTAGCATTCAAAAGCTTCAATACAAAATAATACAAAAAAATAGAAAAAGCTTCATTTTACATTTTACTATTTGCGGTTAAAATAATTCAAAAGCTTCACTTCCTTCGCCCTTTCGTCGTCACGCTGATATCGACGAGGTAATGTGGGCGTGCTAATGACGACGCATACTTGTCGGCGCTTATTTGTCGCCGCTATTTTGATGAGCGTGGTTTTGTCGGGTCACGGTATGCGCGTATGGAGTGTTGGAAACTCAAAGACCAGCTGGCCAGTGCATGTGCATGCACTGGCCACCTGGTCCTCGGGTTTCCAGTGTGTGCATGCACACTAGCCAGCTGGTCTTTGTATGTGCCGGAGTGGTGGAAACCCGAAGGCCAGGTGGCCGGTGTGCATGTGCATGCTGGAAACCAGAACAGTATCTGGTGATGGTGCGTATGGCCACAGAGAGGGCTCTGTGTGCCAACTCTGGCATGTGCGCCATCGGTTCTCCATCATGGACCTAGGAGAAAAAAAAGAAAAACAACAAATAAGAAGGGCCTAATACAGTGATGGCGAACCTTTTTTCCACCGAGTGCCCAAACTGGAATGCACGTGCATCTGCCCACCGGAGTGCCAGAAACCTGAAGGCCAGGTGGCCAGTGTGCACGTGTACCTGCCAGCTGGTCTTCGGGTTTCCGGCACTTCGGCACACGCGAAGGCCAACTGGCTGGCACACATGTGTGTCCTGGAAACCCGAAGAGCAGCTGGCAAAGGCTCACATGCCCACAGAGAGGGTTCTGCATGCCACCTCTGGCATGTGTGCCATAGGTTGACAATCACGGGCCTATTATGAACATCCAGGTAGAAAGCTTCAACCATTCTATCTGAAGTGAATATGCAATGAAACTGAGGAGTTTATTTGACAAGCTAAACAGTTTAACTACGTAGGTTGAATTGATTTTGTTAAGAATTCTCTGTGTTTGATGGTTGCTTTCCCTTTATATAACTCTTTCCCAATAAACTCTTATTTATTTCTATGGATTTTTATAAATTTGGCTTTATTGAATTGAAGGATTTTTCTTTTTAATACATTTACAGACATTTTTAAAATTCTGTTTTCTCTTTGTCATTATGGGGGTACTGAGTGTAGATTAATGAGTAAAAAAATGAATTTCAACCACTGTAGAATCAGGTTGCAGCATAACAAAATTGACAACCATGAAGGGGATCTAAATACTTTCTGAATGCACTGTAGATATGTATGCATTCAAATCAGGGGCTACTGGTTCACAAATGTGAGCACACGTGCCACCTCTACACATGAGCAGAATGTCAAAAATGGATGTGATGGAGCCTGCTACCAAGCACGCCTGAAACGTAAGTAGAACAGCGAGCCGGGGAATCCGCTGTGCCATGTGATTTAGATTAGATAGAAAGCAGGAAATCCGGTATGTGCGTAATGGGTCATAGAATTTAGCATGCCTTCCCATACCAGGGTTCCAGAGGCCCCGTCCTGGAACCGCCCCTCCCCTGGCCTGCCTCCCCCCGCGCTCAACCCCACCGCCTGCCCAGTCACTGCTCTCTCTCTCTCTCTCTCTCTCTCTCTCTCTCTCTCCCTCCCCCCCTCCCTCCCTCCCTCCCTCCCCCCCCTCTCTCTCTCTCTCATTCCGCCTGTCCACACTATGTTTGACCTGCCCACCCACTTCCTTTGCCGGACTCAGCTATTGGAAGAAACCCATGCTTCCTTTTCTTTGACATGCACCTTGCAAACCAGGACTTTGCAAATCGCTTCTCAAAAAGAAGGAAGGATGGGGGGACTTTTTCAGAAAAGCCCAGAAAAGCCACATTGCCTCCACTGCTCTCCTTTCCATACTGCACATATGGCCTCGAGAGGAAGCTGTCCTATCAAGGCAACAACATCTCTCAGATCACAGTGAGGTGAAGCGCCTTCAGGCATATTCTGCTGACCTTGGGCGGCCGAGGCAGGTGGGTGGGAAGCTCCAAAAGTCCGGCAAGAAGGGGAGGGGACGCCTGGCGCGGGGCACAGCTTCCCTTTCAGCCTCCGAAGCCACACCAGCCCGCTCAGCTCCTGAGGATGCTTTCCTGGCTGGCCATTGATTTATAAACAGAAATTAGCCATCTTCTTTTAAACTTTCCATTTCAATGAGAATGTAAGAAGTTTTAGAAAAATTCTCATTGGAAAGTTTAAAAGAAGTTGGTTAATTTCTGTTTATAAAGGTCATGTGGCATCGGTGGCAGGCTGCTGACAAACCCAGCACCTAAACAGAGACACAAGAAAGAAAGAAAGAAAGAAAGAAAGAAAGAAAGAAAGAAAGAAAGGAAGGAAGGAAGGAAGGAAGGAAGGAAGGAAGGAAGGAAGGAAGGAAGGAAGGAAGGAAGGAAGGAAGGAGGAAGGAAAGAAAGAAGGAAGGAAGGAAGGAAGGAAGGAAGAGGAAGAGAAAGGAAGGGAGGAAAGAAAGAAAGTAAGTAAGAGGGAGAGAGAGACACAAGGCAGAAGGAAGGAAGATAGGAAGGAAGGAAGAAGTGGGGGAGAGGGACACAAGAAAAAAAAGGAAGGAAGAGGAAGAGAAAGGAAGGAAGGAAAGAAAGGAGGGACACACATAAGAAAGAAGGAAGGAGGGAAGGAAGGAAGTGGGGAAGAGAGACACAAGAAAGAAAGAAAGAAAGAAAGAAAGAAAGAAAGAAAGAAAGAAAGAAGGAAGGAAGGAAGGAAGGAAGGAAGGAAGGAAGGAAGAAAGTGGGGAGAGAAAAAAGAAAAAAGAAGGAAGGAAGGAAGTGGAAGAGAAAGGAAAGAAGGAATGAAAGAGGGAGAGAGACACACAAGAAAAAAGAAGGAAGGAAGGAAGTGGAAGAGATAGGAAAGAAGGAAAGAAAGAGGGAGAGAGAGAGACTCAAGAAAGAAGGAAGGAAGAGGAAGAGGAAGAAGAAGGAAAGAAAGAAAGAGGGGGAGAGAGACACAAGAAAGAAGGAAGAGAAAGGAAGGAAGGAAGGAAGGAAGGAAGGAAGGAAAGAAGGAAGGAAGGAAGGAAGGAAGGAAGAAGTGGGGGAGAGGGACACAAGAAAAAAAAGGAAGGAAGAGGAAGAGAAAGGAAGGAAGGAAAGAAAGGAGGGACACACATAAGAAAGAAGGAAGGAGGGAAGGAAGGAAGTGGGGAAGAGAGACACAAGAAAGAAAGAAAGAAAGAAAGAAAGAAAGAAAGAAAGAAAGAAAGAAAGAAAGAAAGAAGGAAGGAAGGAAGGAAGGAAGGAAGGAAGGAAGGAAGGAAGTGGGGAGAGAAAAAAGAAAAAAGAAGGAAGGAAGGAAGTGGAAGAGAAAGGAAAGAAGGAATGAAAGAGGGAGAGAGACACACAAGAAAAAAGAAGGAAGGAAGGAAGTGGAAGAGATAGGAAAGAAGGAAAGAAAGAGGGAGAGAGAGAGACTCAAGAAAGAAGGAAGGAAGAGGAAGAGGAAGAAGAAGGAAAGAAAGAAAGAGGGGGAGAGAGACACAAGAAAGAAGGAAGAGAAAGGAAGGAAGGAAGGAAGGAAGGAAGGAAAGAAGGAAGGAAGGAAGGAAGGGAAAGAACGTGGGGGAGAGAGACACAAGGAAGGAAGGAAGGAAGGAAGGAAGGAAGGAAGGAAGGAAGGAAGGAAGGAAGGAAGGAAAAAGAAAGAGAACTTATTATCACAATTGAGCCCAAAATTTTGGTTGCTAAGCAAGAGCATTGTTAAATGAGTTTCACCACATTTTACAAGTTGGTCACTCCCACCTGGTCACATGACTGCCAAGCCATGCCCACAAAATAGGTCACACCTACAGAATAGGTTCTAAAAAAAATTGAAACCTATCACGGATCACAGCTGATCATCGGAAATACTGGTTCACCCAAACCAGTTTCATTTATTTTACTACCAGTTTGGGCGAACCAGTAACATTTTTATTACCAGTTCAGGCAAACTAGTCCAAACCGGTAGCATTTTATCCCTGATTCAAATAACAATATTTGGCAATGACTTCTCAATTATATTAGAAGTAGGTAAAGTGCTTTGCTTATTTAAAGGGTTTAAGACAAATTAACTTGTTTATATTGGCTCTTTGTAGTAGGAAGGTATAGTATGTTTTTGCTAAATATTCCTAAATGACAGACTACTATTCATAAAAGAAATGTGAGAAGGAGTCTGGAGCACTTTCCTCTGATGCATGGAGTGGCTAAACAAATGTAGGATTGAATTATTGTGACATGGGAACACATGGTGGTTGTGCAGATATAAGTGAGTGGAGTTCATGAAAACGTATTCCTTTTAATAAAATTAATTAATTCCATTTATATAGGCACCCATCTCCAATACATAATTCTGGGCAGCTTGCAGCAATTAAAAGCAATACAAGCCTAACCCCAACCCTAATCCAATATTAAAACATAACAAGTGTATGAAACCATGAAAAAAACCACATAATCTACACCTGAAGTATAAAAAAGTCAACCTCAATACAACCACCATATAAAATGCTGGTTTCTTTTTTAGCATTAGGAAAAGAGTTCTGACTTCTTGGCAATCCAATCTCAGTTTGAAATTATTTCTTTTTCCTCCAAACAGGAGAGAGATCTCTTAAAATTTTACTTCCATTTATATCAAAAGCTTACAGATTACGGGTCTGGATGGAGTTTATGTAACTTCTCCCCAAAATTATTTAAATGACAGAAATTATTACATTTCCTGGGGAACGTTGATATTCATTGCTGTCATTAATTTAAATTTAATTAGCAATTCATTTAATTTGTAAATGCATTCTTTGTAGTGCATGCGCGCGCACGCACGCACGCACACACACACACACACACCTATAATATTCAAGAGCCAGAGGTGGCTTTCAACATGAAAAAATATTGTGTATATCAATGCTTCAGGTCAGCTATGGAGGGTTATGCTGCATGAATCCAGAATTTCACTACTTTGAAAACCGAATTTCTAATTACAGATTGAGATGGTGATTTGGAAGTTGGATCAATCTTCAACACCATTTTAAAGTGAGGCCACACTGCATTGTTAATTACATTTACTTTTGTTTTTCATATGCCAGAAGAAGTTACGTTCTTTCTGGTTTCTGTTAAACTGTCCCTTTCCAGCCAACCTGGTGGCCTCTCCTCAAAGTACTGAATGCTATTTTAAAAAATCCCTCAGCTATCAACAACAACTCTTGATGTGAAGAAGAAAAAGGCATACGGTTATGACATTTTTATTCCTTCTTTCGCAGATTTACTAGCAACATGGCTGGGGAGAAATAAAACAGAAAAAGGATACACAGGTCAAAGCTCTCATTTGCTCCACCTTAGCCGATGCCTCAATCTTATGGCTGCCTTAAGTTAAAAATTAAATGCTGGTTGACCTGACATTGGACTCACAATAAGAACATATTGAGCCCCAAATCCCTGCCTGAATCCTGAAATAGTACATCCTTGGTATCTTGGATATGCTTAAAGGTTTGGGAAAAGGTTAGAATCTAAGCCTGACTTGGACAGAGAGGCAAAAAGGATAGACTCAGCAGGAGAAATGATTATTTCTTTTCTTATTCAGACTTCATTTCCTTGAACAGAGGTTCATGTCTCTTGCAAGGCTTACAGTAGAGGCTTGCTAGAGAAAGACAGTTATCTTGTTTTACTGACAATAGAAAGAAACAGCACATATTTCACTGTTTGATCTTTCCCCAAACTTGCTCTAATTCTGACAAGATATCATCTGTTCAACTCAATAGGAACCACATGCATTTCAAAAGAGGTTTATATGTGGGAGGAGGAAGACATGATTTTGCTTCACAAATGGAAACATCTACTATGTGAGAAAACATGCCTGCTGAGTATTTTTTTTCCTTCTAAAATGAGTCTTGAGAGTCTGAAAGAAGATACTTTGTCTGAATGACTAGAGAGGAAAAGTGATCACACAATGAGAACAAGCATGTAGAACTATCAATGTCTGTATACAATTTCTGTAAGAACTAAAAAGGATTATATTTAAGGAACTATAATCATGTTTTTAGAAGAATAAGGAGGAGAATATTTCTTTGGTTGGAACGGAAAGGAAAGATAGAGAAAGGAAGGGAGGGAAGGGAAAGGAAAGAAAGGGAAGAGAAAGGAAGGGAAAGGAAAGGAAGGGAAGGGAAAGGAAAGGAAAGTTGGTAGAATAGCTTGAAGACTTGTCAGGAAATATTTGCTTATACTGTAGCAACAGAAAGCAATCTTGCCCATAAACATTGTGTAAATCTTATTCCCAGGGCCATAGCCCAGTCAATAAAACACTCTGCAGAAATGCATTCAATAATTTCAATGAAACTATTTTGTCACACTTGATTAGCTTAGCAGAAATATTCAGCTGAACAGGGAAAGTCATCAATATTTATCATGAAAAATGATGAAGTTTAGATGCTAAACCAGCACTTCCCAGTGCAAAAATTTACATAGCACTCCAGCAATATTTTCATGCAAACACCTATATTTACTTAGCTAGTTCATTTCTTGTCTTTTGGAAATGGTCTTCTTTGTTTTCTGAATAATTTGTTATGGAATATCTCTTGTAGAAATAATCAACTGTGCTCATTTGATCCTCCTAATAGTCAAAGTATACAAAACACACACACACACAAACAAACAAACACACACCCAGAAGTTATATGAAATACCAACAGTGTTAAGAACAATCTATTTCCAAAAATAAATTAGTTTTCTGCATTGCTGGAACCAGAGTAGCTGCTATCTTTTTAATTATCATCTGAGATAATTTGACCTCCACAAAGTACCAAAAAATTGAGCTATTTTGATTAATAGCCTTTGGAATAGAGGAAATAAGGCTGAGACCCACAGAATGAAAGTGTCCAGGTTCCACATAATTTCTCACAGAAGCCCCCTGGGCCTAACTCAGTCACTTTGGGTTAGTGACATGATAATTTCTGCCACCCCCCTCTTTTTCAGGGAGCTGTCTGTCATTCAACCGCAATTCCTAATGTTTGAAATCACACCTAGTATCGCTTTTTTGGCAATGAAGTCAATGTACCAAAAAACTGAAATAATTTCAATTATGGTACCTCCCCAGTGGGGAGATTCAATTTTTTTTTTACTACCGGTTCTGTGGGTGTGGCGTGGCTTAATGGGCGTGGCAGGGGAAGGATACTGCAAAATCCCCATTTCCATCCCACTCCAGGTCAAGGATACTGTAAAATCTCCATTTCCATCCCGCTCCAGGGCAAGGATACTGTAAAATCTCCATTCCCTCCCCACCCCGCTAACCTGTTTTCCAGCTCTGTTCTCCTGTGCAGGGCAACAGAAGGAGATTCAGCTGATCAGCTGGGACTTGGGAGGCAGCGAATAGATGGGAGCAGAGCCAACCAGAGGTGGTATTTGCTGGTTCTCCAAACTACTCAAAATATCCGCTACTGGTTCGCCAGAACTAGTCAGAACTGGCTGAATACCACCTCTGGTACCGCCAGACCACGGCTTTGAAGATATTGTAACCATAGCCCTTCCTTTCCCTAGGTGAAAAAAAAAACAATGTCATAAAATAAGCAGTTTTTAAAAATTAAAGAGAAAACAGTGCTCCAGATAGATCTCAATCTGGCATGTAGTCTGAAAGTAACACCTTTCCATACAGAATCAGAGAAGATTCTAAAGGTAAAGGGATAGTAGATATCTTCACAAATATAATCTATGCAAGAAGAAAACATGTTTTTTTAAACCAAATGCCCCCAGTCTTCTAGAACAATATTTGTACTGTTGTAGTGCACTACTGTTGTAGTGCAATACTGACACTGCTTTCAAAATTCTGATGAAAACAGTGAGAGCCACTAGATGTAGATTGCACCCACTGTATACATCATATCCAGTTGGCACAGAAATTACTATTTCAATAGCATCCTAGACCATTAAAATGATGGTTTGATTCACTCATTATGTGATGGATTAAAACCATTTGTTTAAAAAAGGGGAGCCCTGAGCCGAGGTGGCGCAGTGGTTAAATGCAGCACTGTAGGCTACTTCAGCTGACTGCAGTTCTGCAGTTCGGCTGTTCAAATCTCACCGGCTCAGGGTTGACTCAGCCTTCCATCCTTCCGAGGTGGGTAAAATGAGGACCCGGATTGTTGTTGGGGGCAATATGCTGACTTTGTAAACCGCTTAGAGAGGGCTGAAAGCCCTATGAATTGGTATATAAGTCTAACTGCTATTGCTATTGCATTGGATTTCTCATTTTTTCATTGCAATTTAAAATTTTAAGGCAATATACTGTATTTCTTATAGAATATAATGCAGGGCGTGGCTAGGTGGTAGAGAAAGTAAATAGAATTACCAAATCTGAACTGCAATAACTCTGAAAACCCCTAGATAGCAGATAGAGTTTTCTATCCATCTTTGTCCCTTCCTTGGGGAAACGTGGAAGTAGTTTGAACTCAGTGTGTTCAATAACACAAAGGGAGATTCTTAGATTCAGCAGATACAAAGCAAATAAGGATATTTCCCTTTTTTTCTTCCTCCACCTCACCTTCCCTCTCCTGAACCTTCCCCCTTCTCCTCCGCCCCTGAGATTCTGGAACTAAGAGATATGTATACTGAAGCACAGAGTTTAATAGGAATACCTGAAGGGCAGTGGAGCCTTCATTGATTTAAGAGGTCTTTCTTCTCAGGAAAATATGGATGGTTCAACACTTATCTGTCCTGCTCAACACAGGAAAATGTGCTCACAAGCACAACTCAGTCTGGCAGAGACCCAGACCTAATGCTTTTCCTTGAAGGGTTTCCATAACTCTACTGCATGAATTGAAAGAAAATAGACAAGAAAAGATGGCAAAAAGGCATGGCTGGCTGGCTGCCTGGCTGGCTAGTTAGATGGCTAGATTGTTAAATTGAGAGATAGAGGGATGGATGGATGGATAGATAGATGATAGATATAGATGAGAGAGAGAGAGAGAGAGAGAGAGATGATAGATAGATAGATAGATAGATAGATAGATAGATAGATAGATACTCTTTCTTTCATCTATTTTAAGTAAACATTTAATTTTTAAATATGTTCAGTATTAGCAAATCTGGTGCACTATGGTGAACTTTTACTCTTGCCAAGGAATATAGTACTAATGCTGTATGGGAAAGCCATAAGCAAAAAAGACTAATTTGTAAGTAGGAAAAATTGGGGGCAGGATGAGAGCATCAAAGTACATCTGCAAACATAACCATTTTTCAGCTGCTGCCCTATTTTCAGCAACCAAGGAACAAAGAGCTAGAGATCACAGGCAAGGCACTCCTTTGTATTAGTGCTCCTCATCTGTACCCAGCTTTTTGCTAGCAGGATTGCACAGAAAGAATTGCTCTTTAGAATTGGGGAAGCATATCCAAGGCACAGTAGCAAGATCAGCAAAGGAACCGCAGGTGACATTTTCTCTTCTCTCTTTTGCAAGCAGCCCAATCTCCCTTGCAGAAATAAAAAGGGAGGTCACGGGGCTTCTTTTTCATCCAAACATTAAGGTATGTGTGCCAGGGCAGGGAGAGCAGGGCAAATTCAGTATGTTTGGAAATCAACATTTCATGCTCTTTGAAGAGCTGCATGGTTCCAGAAGCCCTGCAAAGATTTCTTTTTGCTAAACAAGACTCTTAACCAAACTTTCCAATATTCCACCAAGCCTATTCTGCACAAGGAGATATTATTAATCAACCCACACTGCGGGTTTGCTCCAGCAGCAGAGATATCATCAATCCTTTGCTGAATCTAGACAAAAGAAGGAGGACACAATGACAAAGCTGCGCCAGTTAAAGCAAAACCTTTAACTCAAGGGGACAACCTGTTCTTCCACACAGAGGAAGAATTATTCAGAACAGACCATATCCAAGTAGGATGCAAAGCAATCCAAATCCTTACATTATTCAGACCCATGTTTTTTTCAGCCTCCTCCTGAGTAAAAGGGTACCTCCAATTATTACTTTAAGAATCACCATCAGCAGCTGATAATAATCATAATATAATCGTAATCAGGATTAACCACATGGTACGTGCATGCTTACTCTTTATTAAGTCACCCGGAGTCATTGATGTGAGCCTCTTTAGCCATTGAAATGATAGGAGAAAATTTATTTATTTATTAATAGGACTTGTATGCCGCCCACTCCCTAGGGACTCTGGGCGGCTCACAACAAATAAAAATAAAAGCATTTAAAAATATTTAAAAATTCAGAATTAAAAACAATACAATATCCATTCCATCAAGTGGGGCTGGAAATAATCAACAGCCCCAGGCCTGCCGGAACAGCAAGGTCTTGGTCGCTTTACGGAAGGCCGGGAGAGTGGTGAGGAAATCCCACAAGATCTTGACCATCTGATTTTCGGTGACTTTTTCAGGCTGATGTTCCCACCAGTTTGTTGCTGTTTTAATATTATAATTTTTGCACAAATTCCAATGGATCATTTGTGCTACTGAATTGTGCCGCAATTTATAATCAGTCTGCACGATTTTTTTTACAGCAGCTGAGTATGTGATCAACAGTTTCATCAGCTTCTTTGCAAAGTCTGCATTTGGCATCATCAGAGGATTTTTCGATTTTGGCCTTAATGGCATTTGTGCGGATAGCTTGTTCTTGCGCAGCCAGGATTAGTGACTCTGTTTCTTTCTTTAATGTACCTGTTGTTAATAATAATAATAATAATAATAATAATAATAATAATAATAATAATAATAATAATAATGCACTACAGTTTACATCCACGTGGTGATACTGATAGACTGTATCTGCCCCGAAAATCAGGTGGCAGAGGATTATTACAAGTGAAGCAAACAGTTGAAGAAGAAAAACATGCACTGGCTGATTATTTAAAAGAAAGTCAAGAACATCTATTAATCGAAGTAAAGAACAAAAATCTACTGAAGGCCCAACAGACAAAACAAGAATACAGAAAAGATGTGATAAAATCAAGAATGGAGAGTTGGCAGAACAAAGCACTGCATGGTCAATTTCTGGAAAAAGTAAAAGATAAAGTGGACAGTGAACAAACTTGGTTATGGTTAACAACAGGTACATTAAAGAAAGAAACAGAGTCACTACTCCTGGCTGCGCAAGAACAAGCTATCCGCACAAATGCCATTAAGGCCAAAATCGAAAAATCCTCTGATGATGCCAAATGCAGACTTTGCAAAGAAGCTGATGAAACTGTTGATCACATACTCAGCTGCTGTAAAAAAATCGCGCAGACTGATTATAAATTGCGGCACAATTCAGTAGCACAAATGATCCATTGGAATTTGTGCAAAAATTATAATATTAAAACAGCAACAAACTGGTGGGAACATCAGCCTGAAAAAGTCACCGAAAATCAGATGGTCAAGATCTTGTGGGATTTCCATATACAAACCGACAAAATACTGGCACATAATACACCAGACATCACACTGGTTGAGAAAAATAAGGTCACAATCATAGACATCGCAATACCAGGTGATAGCAGGGTCGCCGAGAAGGAACATGAAAAAATCACAAGATACCAGGACTTAAAAATCGAAATTCAACGACTATGGCACAAACCAGCAGTGGTAATTCCAGTGGTAATTGGCACACTGGGTGCTATTCCAAAAGCACTGGAATTACATTTAAAACAGTTAAAAATTGACAAAATCACCATCAGTCAAATGCAAAAAGCCGCACTGCTTGGATCTGCACGCATATTACGAAAATACGTTACGACGTCCTAGGCCCCTGGGTGGGGCCCGACTAGTAACCAATGCCAAATCCGGCGAAACAACTGGCCGCTGTGATACAATTGTACAACAACAACAATAATAATAATTATTATTATTATTATTATTAAAGCCAGGCTTCAATGAGCGCTTTTAAAAAAAAACATGGCAGGAGCTAGGCATGCAGGAGGCTGAAAAATTCAGGGTCCCTTAAAAATAGCAGAGAGGTGCTATGCTTGCCTTGGACCCCATCTTATTTCCCAAGAAGCCTGGCTGTATTAACTATTAACTATTTAGTACAATGTTAGACTGGGTTGGCTAGAATCGAAAAATTTTATGAACAGAGTGAGGTTATTCCTCACTAATTCTACCTATGTTCAGAAAAAGCTTCCTTTGATGCCTAACAGAGCAGGGAAAGTAGGGAAAGTAAACATCATAGCACCTTTTGCTGTTGTTTATACATCATCTCTTCCTTATGATTAACATTTTGTAGCTGCAAGCTATGCTCTCAAAAGTAAGTAGATCTTGTATGATTGGCCAGACATGGATTAGAAGACCCTACAGATATACAGATGAAACTCAAAAAATAGAATATTATAATATGTGTCTTAATGAAGCACAGTCGTCCAAAGTCCTGTTGCTCAGTGGTCCAAAGTCCTCTTTTCTGATGAGAGCAACTTTTGCATCTCATTTGGAAACCAAGGACCCAGAGTATGGAGGAAGAATGGAGAGGCCAATCAAGCACAATAATCTCACGGTCATTGAACCAGGTTTTAGTGTTTTTGGCAAAAGTTGCTCTCATCAGAACAGAGGACTTTGGACCACTCAGCAACAGGACTTTGGACCACTTTGCTTCATTAAGACCAGGGTCAACGCAGTCTTCTACCAGGAGATTTTGGAGCACTTCATGCTTCCTTCCGCAGACGAGCTTTATGGGAATGCTGACTTCATTTTCCAGCTGCCCACACTGCCAAAAGCACCAAAACCTGGTTCAATGACTGTGGGATTACTGTGCTTGATTGGCCAGCAAACTCTCATGACCTGAACCCCATAGAGAATCTATGGGGCATTGCCAAGAGAAAGATGAGGGACATGAGACCGAACAATGCAGAAGAGATGAAGGCTGTTATTGAAGCATCCTGGTCTTCCATAACACCTCAGCAGTGCCACAGGCTGATAGCTTCCGTGCCATGCCGCATTGAAGCAGTAATTGCTGCAAAAGGGGCCCAAACCAAGTACTGAGTACATATGCATGCTTATACTTTGCAGAGGTCCGATATTGTTCTATGTACAATCCTTGTTTTATTAATTGCATGTAATATTCTAATTTTCTGAAATGGTGGATTTGGAGTTTTCATGAGCTGTACGCCATAATCATCACAATTATGACAAATCACAGCTTGAACTATCTTGCTTTGCATGTAATGAGTCTTATCTTATATATTAGTTTCACCTTTTAAGTTGCATTACTGAAATAAATGAACTTTTGCACGATATTCTAATTTTTTGAGTTTCACCCGTATATCAGAGGAGGCTGCGTGGTAGAAGGAATATTTGAATACTTAGTTCCACTAGTAGGGAGAATAGCTTTTATTTCAGGAAAATCATCTTACGTCTCCTATAGACTGATTGCCTGTAAATTTTACCTCTTTTCCAGGAAGATTGATATGGGGGAAAAGTACTCGACAAATATTGCAAGGAATTATTATTGAAGGGAAAAAAGTGCAGGCTCAGCTCTGAGCAAAACATAAAAGGTTCTCATCAGAGACAATATAGGTTGCAATTGAGACTGGCAACTCTGTTGCTAAGCAACAGTTAAATGAAACATCACCTATCAGTGGCAGATTTATGTCAGATCCACTGTGGTTGTTACGCAAATCACCCAGTCATTAAGCGCATCATCACATGACTGTGACTTAAGACTTCCTGCTGGCTTCTCCATTAATTTTACTTTTTGGAAGCTGGTTGTGAATCTCACAAGTAGTGATCATGCGTGACCTGACAAAAGCGTGCACGACAAAAGTGTGCTGACAAAACTGCGGCGCTAAAACTGCGATATCAACGCGCCGACAACAGCGGGCCGACAGAAGCGCGATTTAAGTTAAGGTAAGGGTTAGGTTTAGGGTTAGGTTTACAGCACGCTTCTGTTGGTGCGCTGTTGTCGGCGTGCTTCAGCGCTCATTTGTCAGCGCTGTTTAGAACTCACGGTTTTGTCACCGCGGTTTAGTCGGGCGCGCTTTTGTTGGTCGCTCTTTTGTCGGTGAACTGTGATCATGTGACTGCAGGATGCTGCAACTATCATAAATGTATGCTGATTGCCCCAATGCCAATAGTATGAACGTGAGAACAGTTGTTAAGTTCAAGGACCAATCATAAAATTACTTTACGACACCATTGTTGAAGTTCAAAGAGTTGCTAAACAGAGCAGTTGTCAACCAAGACTTTATGTAATGAAATAGTTGCATTAAGTTTTCTTTGGTTAAGCCCTACAAAATTGTTTCCTTGGCTACATATTTATTTAAGCTCTTATTTGGTAAAAGTTATAAAAATATTCACTGGGAAGTAATCCATTTAAGAATTAACATGAATTTGTCTGGAACTCATTTTAACTAAATCTGAAAGAATGACTTGTGCAACAGGCATTTAAATGTTCTACTTCTATACTGTATTTTGTTGTCTTTATATGCTGTTCCTTGTTTGTCCATTCTTAGTATATCTTATAAATCAGTGCTTAAAGTAATAAAAATACTATTTGATTTTGATCTAAAGAATGAATTGTTACTAGTCATCTGTACTGTATCATCTTCATAGGGATACAGCCATCTTAACCTCAGCAATATATGGGATTGGCCAAATTCAAGCATAATTCTAGAGATATTAGGAGCTATTTCTAGACATAGGCAGGATAGCAACTCTAGTAATACTATCCCACAAAATTGGTATCCCTTTTAGGATTTAAAGTCAGTTGCCTAGTGCACTTACATTCCTTCTAAATTAAAAAGTTGAGTCAGGATGAACATACTATGTTAAGTAAAATATTGGCATAAGGGATTAGAACATTACGGCTAAATTTACAATTACATTGCAGTGAGACCATGTATAGTGTAAAAGATATTTAACCAAGACTGCAGTTCCCCCAGGTTGAGTGATTTAGAGCCAGTAAGTCAGCATAACAGCATCTCACATGATTGCAGTTCAGAAATAAAAGTGATATCTCCCAGCATGCAATATTGTTGGTATATTACTTTCAATTGTGAAAAGATTCTGGATAAGCCTTCACACAATATTCTTAATATAGGAACATTGTGCACAATAGTGTACCACTCCTTACCAAGTGCACTTTTTAGATGAAAACTGGTAATTTGCAAATTACACGGAAGACAGTGTCTTTCATACCCATCTCTACATTTATGAATACATTTACATAACTACACCACCAGATTTGAGATATTATCTATTATTAGACAATGTAGGCATTACTGGTTATATTTATTTTTATATTTGGCATTGTCATCCCATCAATGACAGTAGTCTCTAAAGCGAAACTTTTTAGAACTTTAGATACAAGGCAAGGATTTTTCCTCCAATTCTACAAACGTATGCCCATCCATATGTATAGATGTCAATGTGATGAACAAGTACAATCCCACTGTGCCTTATTAACTCCTAATGAAAATTTGGAGGCAGGAGTGGGTGGAAAACTTTTTCTCATCAAAGGCGGCATTTGCTTAGGAGAAATATTTCTAGAGGCTATATTCTAGCAATAAATAGAGATGAAGTCAGTAGGAAGCAGAGATCAATAACAAAAGGAAATGAGGCCACCCACTTTCTTCACTTCTTTATTCCCCCAGCAGTTATTCTAGGGTGGGCATGGCTCCCCACCCACATACACCCAGTCCCTTGCAGGAAAATATTATTAGGGCAAAACTGATTCCTTATAAACTTCTATGCTGGAACTTGGACCTTTGAAGATGCTAATCATAACTGATGAAATGTAAACAACTTCAGATTAGAACGTTCAAAGATAGCCAATTTCTAGACCAGTAATTAGCTAAATTTAATAATTTTGATCACATGAAACAGCAATTAAAGTTGAACTCTGAAAAAACAATTTTATTTCGTATTAAGCAACTTGTAAGGATCTGAAGATCACAGTATCTTTATTTATGTACATCAACAACATCTAACAGTGGTTGGCAGAAATGTTAGCATTCCTTGAACATGTTTAGAAATGTGAACATGCCGACTAGATGAAATCCCAAGAGTTTTATATAACATAGTTCACTTAAAATTAAGGAACCATCCTTTAACTTATTCACCCCCGGCCCTAAAAAAACGCATGAAAAAAAAAAAGATTGTAAACAAGTTCTTTCAAAAAATGTGAGTTCATTGCCATCACTTTTTGGCATACGTAATTTTCATTGCATGTGATGGGGTAATTTTAAATCCTTGGAGGGCATCCCGAGCAGCTCCAGCCTGGCCTTCATTTTCAAATTCCACAAATGAAATGTCATGTCTACCAGGAACCAGGCGCACTTCTTTAAAACCAGGGAACCTAGACAAAAAAAAATTATATTATATAAGTTTATATTCTTTATAAACTAGACTTACTCTCTTACTTATAAGCTAGACTTACTCTCTTAACAAATGATAACTTAAAATTGAAGTTCATTATTAAAGAATAATTGCACACTACTGATCTGGGCAAGCCAGAAAAGAAAAAGGAAAGCAGTAAAACATTTTCCACGCAATGAAAATGGTGCAATTAATATACAGAAAGTTCAAGTTCAGCAAAGTCCGTAGCGATAAAGTTCATAATTAATGTAATGAACTACTGTTCAAGAAATCCTTAGGCATCAGAAAGTAAACTCAAGGTTCTACTAAGTTAACTATGCAAAAAAAAAAAATTGAGCCTTCAGCAAATCTGCAATCTGTCCTACATACAGTACTTTTCAAACACTTCCATATTCTATAATTTGTCATTAAATAATAATCATTAAAATAAAGTCATCTTCAATTACAGTGAAATGGAATTAGTAACAATTAAAGGGAGGAGGCAGTTTTAAAAAATGAAGAAAATGTGTAAAATTAATATGGCTGTGATAGAATTTCAACTGAATTGTGATTTGATGGAATATCTGAACTGAATTGCTTGCCAAGTCAACTCAGTTATTATGTATTATTAAGCTTGTGTACTGCTTGAATCCCAACTGCTCTGACATATGCAGATTCCAAACCAATTCAAAAATTGGATTGAGCAGATCATTCAGTCTAAGCATTTTAATATTTTGAGTCAAAGTCCTTTTCAAACAGAATCAACAATTTGAGCCAAAAGGACAAATGAATCAAAGCACATCTGTAATAGTAAGATAGCAACCACCATTAGCACATGGTTGGACGTTAGTGCCAGAAATCTGGCTTCATTCAGTTTGAGCAAAAGCTGGGAAACCTACCCTTAAATCAGCACTCACCATGCAGTGAATTTCCATTCTTCAAATAATTATGAGTGACAGTTTGAAAGGAAGTAGTTAGTGTTGCCTTTCCTATGCTGATCAGTGTTGGGTTGCACTTACCATCACTACTGGTTTGCTAGTTGTGTGTGCATGCGTTCTGTTCGTGCGCAGGCCTGACTCATGCTGCATGCGCATACACAATCCACCGCCACTGTGACAACCAGCTAATTGTCGGGGCTCACGCAGGCACCACACACTGTGTGCAATTTGCATTTTGCCATAAAACAGCTATAGAGCATAGGAGGGTCAAAAGAGTCATCATACTGGTTCGCTCTCAGATGCTCCAGGCCACTACTGGTTTAGCCAAACCAGGCTGAACCAGCAGCAACCCACCTCTGATGTTGGTGCTCTTAGAAATATGGCACTTCATTTTTAACCATGCTGGCTAAGAATTTTAGAAACTAACATCCAAAGTAAAATTGGTCTAGGCTGAAGTCAAGATACCTACAAGATACATATCCTTTGTCTGAATTTAAGTATGGACATGCACATATATTTACTGTACAGTCATAAAGCCATGTAAAATCATGTGCAATTTGTATAATATTCATAAACCTTTCAACTTAAACCAGGAAGCCCAGCTTCTTGCATGTTCATACATCATTCTTGAACAACTCTAGGAAACTACTACAAATAAGGTCAGTAAAAACTACATGCTCTCAGTCCTGTGTATTCATAGTTTTAGTCTATGTAAAATTATTGACAACCAACCCCATGTAATTTTTCTATATACATTTCAGGGAGCTATAGTTTGACGTAATTACATACAATATTGCAGCTGACATCTTTGGAAAAAGGAGAAAACATATGCACTTACTGATTAAATAGCATTGACAACATCATTTCATTTGTCTCTTCTGGTAGGTTGTTGAGGAAAAGTATATGGTTTGGTGGATTATCAGGCACCTGTAGTAACAGAAGTGGTAAACAAATGAAGGACAGAACTGGGAAAAATATAAGCAGTTTCTATATTTCCTAACTTTCAAAGTTAAGTAAAGAAGCCTAGAATAATCTGGAAAATGACCTTTTTATTAAGGACTCAGTAGAGTTTCAATGAATTAACTGAATTTCTTTTACTGAATTTAGTGAAAAGTCTGGATGTGGGAGCCAGTGGACACATTTGGAATTCTGAGAATGTCTTCATTCTGTGGTGACCATAATCTGTTACCAAAAATATATCTATCAGAAGATGAACTGATTAAAGATTGTTCTCTTTCAATTACTAACATCTTTTCCTAGAAAACAGATATTATTCCAATACCACAAGATAGAAATCAATATTCCTTTTTATTTTTTATGAATACCTACAGGACTATGTAAAGACTAGATTCAATCTTGGGAGATAAAAATATTTTTAAATCTTGCAGCAGGTTAGCTTTCATTATAAAAAAAAAATCTTAAAATAAATCGGAATATAAAGAATCTGATTTTTCCTGTCCTTACTGCAATATTAAAGTCTGAAACAAACAATTGGTTACAAATTTATTCACAAGAAATACAACTACTTGTTTATATGTTATTCTAATAAGTCAAATACAATGATGAGATGTTTAGTTGCACTAAGGCAGTAAGAGTTACCTGTTGATTCTGTGAAGCATTTCCTTGAGCATTTGCTGAATTTTGATTTGCTCCCTATTAAAAAATAAAAAATAGCATTTAGAAGTCTTTATTCTTTTTAATCACAAAATTTATATTACAAGAGTAAACTTTAGACACAGATACAGAACAACTGGCTCAGTTTCAAAAAAGAAATTTAAGAGGGCCAGAATAGTTAGAAGGCAGTGATTTAAGGGGAATACACTGGAATATAATTTAAGAATTGACAAAAATCCTACAGTCTTAAGACACCTAGAGGCTATATCTAAGGATCTTTTCTGCCATAGCAATTTTACAAAACACATCGTAAGTTTATGAGAATAGGAATCTAAGAACTTTTACTGCTTTCATAGTAAAAGAGTTTTATCATGCAGTGTTTCTAAATTTTCAGATTTTTACTGAGCTATAAGAAGGCTGGAGAGTAATCGTCTGCTTGGAAACTTTTTGTATTTTCCTACTGTTTCTTGTTTTTCCATAAAATTAAAGAAAAGCAATTCAATAGTATTTTTAATAGCACTAGGATGCATTTTAAAGGAGATTAGACAAGTTACCTGTGTGGGGTATTTTGATAAGTACTCTTTGGTTTATGTCCACTTGTTTAGCAACAGTTCAAAGTTACAACAGCACTATAAAATGGATGTATGACTGGTCCTTGAAGGCTGGTCCTTGGCTGTGGCAGTGTCCCCACAGTCATGTGATCAACATTCAGGCAGTTGGAGATTTCTCTTTTGCTGTCCCCAATGGATCTTTGGTGTCTTCTTCAACTGCCTTCCTTCAGCTCTGTCTACCTGAAGCCCTACTAAACAGGCTCTCTGCTGGCCATGCTGGGTAGGTGCCCCTGCCTCCCTCTCTGGTACATAAAGCCCTCAGCCAAGTAGCTGCCAGGAATCACCACCAGGCATTTGGCCACACACAGGGAAGGCCTTGAAAACTTCTTCATCTCAGTGCTGTTGAGAGGATTGCCTCAGTTGATGGTGGCACGCATCACAGAGGAATCACAACCCTGGCCCTTTCCATTCCCAGCAGGGGCACCCACCAGCTCATAATTCCTAGCACTCACCCACAGCATCTGGCCTCCATCCTAGCTGTTATCTACTGGCTTGCTTGCCTGGAACTCCTCCCTCTTCCCACATTGCAGTCGTGTGAGGGCCTCACAACTGGGACTGCCAAGATTGCCATTACTAAACAATGTGATCTGTCAAAAGTTTTGGCAGTGTGACTAGTATTCTGTGATAAACCCAGGAGCAATAACACAGCACACAGAGCCTTGAGGCAATTAATAGTGGTTTATATACAACTATATACAGACATATACATGCAGAAGATAAATTCCCTTACCATTCACCACAGACACAAGGAGAACTGAATACACACTAAAGAGAGAAACTCCTCTCTAATGACCACCTATATATAGACCCCCCTTAAAACAGTAAATGACTTGTGTGGATCCCACCATCCGAGTCTTAAAAGGGTTATACCATAGCCTCAGCCTCATAGCATCAGCCTTGCCTTACATTGCATTAGATTACAAATTACAGCTTTCAACCTTTCATCAGCTGGCAGCTATTAAATCCTCAGTACCTTGACATGATCATATGACCTTGTACTTTGCTATCACATTGCTTAATGACAGAAATATTTATTCCAATTGCTGTCACAGCCCAAAGACTACATGTTTATAGATTTAGCCAGTGAACAAGGGATAAGACTCAGCAGTTTAAATAGCCTCTTCTATTATTCATCTGGAAGCACTCTGAGGGAAACATACCTTTCATTCAATTCACATAAAACTAACAAACCGTCAAGAACATTCTAATGAAGACATAGAGCTTTGTAACTTATTTATATTGCTTAAGTCTAATGAGACATACGCTAAAAATGTTTCTTACCTGATTTGGCTTTTTGGCAGCATTTGCAGCCTGTTCCAAGGATTTGGTCTTCTTTTTCTCTTTTCTTTTCTCTTTATCAGCAAATGTACCACGCATTTTAGAAATTACTTCAGAGTCTGTTTTTGCATACTGAATACGCTATTTAAAAAAAAAAATTCACAAAAATAAGATCAAGAGTAATCAAGTAGATCAAGAGTAATCTAACCGAAATCAATATGAATTCAAGTGCACAAGGTATCTTGCTCGTTAACTCTCTGAAAAGTATATCCTATACTGAGGTCTTGAGTGGAATAGAATCCCTTGCACTTGGGCTGCATGCAGTGAAGTATTTGGGGCAATTTACTATCAAAAATTGCAACATTATATCAACAGTAAATGAGTAAAATGAATCATTAATTACAGCCAAATGTCAGAGATAAAAGATACAACTGAAAATAACTTTTAAAAAGCAGACTAATATAGGCAATTGAGATAGTTGATACAAAAAGTATGCTTATAACTGTGGATGACCTTTCGGTAATTGATGCCTGCTTTTCACAGCTGCTGCACAGTATTTTACTATGGTCTGAGTTATAAATGATTTACAGTCTGAAAAAAGGATGAACATATATTTATTGTCGGACTGTCCAGAGTGCAAATGTAAAAGAGGTAGAACACATATGGATATTCCTAAAGCTGGCACAACAAAATAACACATGTTGGACTTTCAACAACTTCCATATGGCAAATATATTGCTCAAATAGGATTGAGAACGTGTTTCCTGTGGTATAACAAAATACAGTGCCTAGCCTAGAAAAAAGCTTTTTTTAAAAAAAAATTGGGGAATGTCAATAAGAGGAGATAATGGGCTGTTTCCCAAAACCCTCCTTTCACCTAAATTCTATTTCTCTGAGAAGTCAAAATGTTATTTACATTACGCAGTGTCTCAAGCCAATAAAAATGTTAACAAAAAATAAAGTTTTCAAATAGAGGATGACAATTCATGGATAAATGTTCATCAAAGTCACTTAATTCTTTCATATGTTCAAGTGATGTTTCGGATTGTTCCCTGCAGTTATCTTTGAAATGAATTGTTCAAATGTTGTGGACCTCAGTACAACAGATTAAATTTCCAGTGACATTTATGTAATTTCATCAAATAAATGACATAAATGGCTCTACTTATATATTTATATTGAAAGTGGTATTCATTCCTCCCTATAATCAGATCATAAATGCAGTTCCACTTGTTTCTAATCTGAATGGAAGTTTTCTATATGGATTCTAAGCTATTAGAATTATAAATTATTGTAAAGTTCTACTGATGCATCATAGTTAAAATGATTTACACTCAAAATGTTATTTAAGTAAATGAATTGATATGCAACCATTTCTATATGTTCGTCTTAGAATTTGGTTTCATTACTCCAAATAAGTGGATATATATTTTTCTCCGAAAATTGGTATTAACCACTGAAATGAAAATTAAAATATCTCTTTTCATATATAGTAGTTTTGGTAGGATCTACATAAAGGACTTTCTTATCATATTGTGAGTTAATTCATAAAGTTACAGTTTAAGAATATAATGAAAAATCTGAACTTTGTAAGATACTGTAGAGTGACTATACTGTTATGTTTCGTGATAAAAAATTAACAACTTACCATTGGTTTGCCATAAAATGGGAACCCTTGTAACTGCCTCAGAGCATTGGTAGCTGATCCAAGCTCTTTAAATATAATAAAGGCTTGTCCTCTCATCTTCATTGTTTTTAAAGCCACAATATCCACCACATGACCAAATTGAGAAAATAGTGCATATAGAGATCTTTTGAGTTCTGTTAGGAAAAAAAGGAAAGGAATTATTTGTGGCTATCTACTTAAAAGAACATTCAGAATTATATAACTGACTGATTACCATATTAACTATTACTATAGTGAGTTTGAATGCAGAAATTCTTATCTCTAAATGAAATCTTTAATAGAATTTAAAATATCTGAAAGCTAGAATTCCTATCAATAATCTATACAATACTGGACCAGAAACAATGTATTAGCTGACTCAATAAAAGCAATATGAGCCAAGGTGGCGCAGTGGTTAAATGCAGCACTGCAGGCTACTGCTAGATCAGCAGGTCAGCGGTTCAAATCTCACCGGCTCAGGGTTGACTCAGCCTTCCATCCTTCCGAGGTGGGTAAAATGAGGACCCAGATTGTTGGGGGCAATATGCTGACTCTCTGTAAACCGCTTAGAGAGGCCTGAAAGGCCTATGAAGCGGTATATAAGTCTACTGCTATTGCTATTGCTAATTCACAATGTGCTTATCTTTGTTTCTAATATACATGTGACAATAGTTTAAAGTAAGGAATAGATTAACGGAATCTCTCTTTATACATATGTTCTGGAAACATAAATTTATCAAATACTATTAGATTGATTAATTTGCATTTTCTTCAGTCAGCAGAAGCAGGTTTCCGGATACCAACTGATGGGTTACAGACAAAAGGAACCTGTAACATTCATATATCTGTCATAAACATCTAGGTGGGCACTGGGGATTAGACCTATTAGACCTTGGTCTTTCTTCCAATGCATTCTCAGAGAAAAGGATCACAATCTAATGTAAATCCAGCTATACTCCAAGTTAAAGTAACTGTAGATTTTTGACGGAGAAATTAATTGCCTTTCAAAAATTAATTTCCTTTCAAATTACAATCTGCTAAAGACCAATAATTTATGGCTGAGAAAGAAAGGAATGAGAATTGCATATGTCGTAATTCATTAGGATACAATTAGGAATAATTTATTTCATACCTTCTTTTTTAATTTTATCATTCACATTATTGATATAAAGTGTATGGTTTGGTCGAATATCCATCTTCCAATACGCTGACCTGAAAAATAAGATATAGCACATTCATATATCTTAGGTTCTCCCAAAAACTAAAACCATCATTCATTAAAACTACACCCACTAATCCACAGTGACTCTTCGGAATCTTCTCATTCAAAAAAGGCAAACACTGATTATTATAGTTATATACTTTTGGGGATGGGAGGGGGAGACCACCCTAAGGATGTATATGGAAGCTACTTGTTGAAATTTCAGAGAATAACAAAAGCAATTCTTCTTCACAATCTGATTGTATTCGGTTCTAAAATCTGACATTCTAAAAAAATCTGATCAGCAAAAATACTGAATAAAAGCATATCCAGTTATGTTCGAGCAGCAAAATTAAAAATTTCGTTTGACTGCTTCATTACAAATTGCCAAAGCCATTAAAAGAAGCTAATCTCGTTAAGATTAATGAGGTGCTCGGCAAAGTTACTAACAGGAGCACCACGTAAAGTGCTTTACTCAACAATGCTGTATTGCACTACCAATAATTTCTTAATTTTTTCCAAATTTTCTTCTCGGCATTACACTGGGGTCTGACTGCTACCCCCACGAGATTCCTCGTTTGGAAGGAGGAAGGACACGGGGGTCCCTTCTCTTCCTCATCCTCTATCCCACCGGCGCGGCACTCGGCTCAAGGAACCCGCGATTGCGACCTCACCTTAAGAAGCCCGGGACGATAGAGATGGATGACAGGAGAGCCTTTTCTCCTCTTAAAAAAAAACCGAGTAACTACCGAGCCAAACAACTTTGTCTTCCTCCCCTTTCCTCGGCGTGCCACTACCTCCGCCTGCTCCTTCCGTTTCCGATTAAGCCGGTTTAGAAAAGGCCACTCGTTCAGCCACTTCCGGTATTCCACAATTTATAACCATGAAGAAATCTATCGGGCTGGGGCTAATATGTTAGTATCTTTAACTTCCGGTTAAAAGAAAGGGGTGGGGGGAAGCGGCATTCTGGGCCCTCTAGGCCATATCATCTCTGTGATAACCTGCCGTACATTGGAAGACTTGTTCAAATTTAAGCCGGATATGGTATTAACTGAGTGAAAGAACATAGAGCTGTAAAATAGAAGAGTTTATACTCTCTTCCCATGACAATCATATTGATTCCATAATAATACTTGCCACAGTCAGAATCCTCGATTTTAGGCTACACGAATGCGCATGATTCATTGGCTTCGAAAGGTACGCCTCGCTCGTGTTGTAAGAAGCTTGGATTGTCTTTTAATTCGATAACGGGAACTTAATAGAAATATTCTTAGAGTGCAAGAGGCGTATACCCAACTCACTATGAATTGAAAGAATATTGTGTCACCTGCAGGATCAATACATTTTATTTTATGACACAGGTGTTCAGGTGTGAATATATAAGTTCAGAGGCGTTACAGGTTAAGATTCCCAAGACTTCCCATTCTTTTGTGTTTTAACGTTTTTGTTAACGAAATTCAACTGAATTCACTCCGTGAATGTTTTTGACATTTAAAAAACACCCAATAAATATGGGATTTGGGTTGCTTTGAATTAACCTTAGCTATAATTCTAATTTCAAAATACTTCTGTTGGAATAAGATGAGATCAATTTTATTCAGAAAATATCAGCAGTTGAGCTCCAATGGCATATATCATGTACAGATTTAAAGAAGAGCTGGGTGTATTATATTTGACTGACTGAAGCAGATTAGTAAATGCTGCTGTCCCCCTGTATTAATATTAATACATATACCATATTAATACATTAATACATGCATACTGTACCCAATAATATTTTGGCATTTACAATAGAAAAATCTCCAAATGGATCTGTTTCAAATAATAGGAACAACATTAATACAGGTAGTAACTTACAACAGTTCTTTTAGTGACCCTTTAAAGTAACAACAGCACTGAAAAAAATTACTTTTAAAAAAAATCTTTTTCACACTAACTGACCTCTAGCTAGCATCCCCAGGATAATGCAATCAAAATTCAGGTGCTTTGTAACACGCATACCTGACAGTTGCAATATCCCTGGGTCATATGATCATCTTTTGTGACCTGAAAAGCAAGTCAACAACTGTGGCAAAAAAAAGTTGTAAAATGGGGCAAAATTCACTTAAAAGCTCTCTCAGCAACAGACATTTTGGGCTCAATAATGGTCATAAATTGAGACTACTTGTACTAAAATAAAAAAAATAATGAGCTATCCTTTCAGGTGCCCCTGTTTCATTGCATAAGAAGTTAAGAGGGCAAGTTCTTAAAATGCACTTTTTAGTCTTTAAAAAGTAAGAATTAGTGAGGTGAATTGAGCCTGGTTACTGATAGTGCATTAGTGTTAATGCTTCACTTCTTTTATTAATTGGCATTCTGCAATAACTGTTAATAGCTGAAATGTTCTCCAAGAACAATTGAATAAGGCACAATAATCCAAAAGTTAAATAACTATCAAGAAGAGATTAATTTAATTGTGAGGTAACTAGCTAAGCTAATGAAAATAATGTTTTGCCAATTTGTTGTAAAGACAGTGGGGAAGTCTGCTTTGAATTGAGCAGGATTTCAGGTGATTTCATGGACATGGAGTTTTCTTAGCATTGACTCAGGATTGATATACCATTATCTTCTGGAATTTTTAAAAAAAGTTTCCCAGTCTAGCCTACAACTTTGATAATCCCTCTAATTTTAGTTCTAAATAATTCTGACACTTTCTTGAGTGCTGCCACCTGTCTGAGATAGCAGGCCTGAATTTGTTATGTAAATATATACAGTACACCTTTACTTAGAGGTAATTAGCAAGCTGGCTAACCTTATGTATGATACTGAATGATTCAGGATATTAGACATAAAAAGTGATAATTATGATAACTTATTAAGTGTAATCATATGTACAGTACATCACACTTTAAACTGAGCAATCAGCCAAATGGTAAATGCAATTGAATTGAAATAAGTCTAAAGAGATGCACATTGGGGTAATCAAAATACCCCTAACGTTGCATACATGCTGATGAAGTCTGAGCTATCATTAATAGGGAAATATATACTCAAATCAAAATGAATAGCATAATGAAGATATCAGCTGGGTTTGTAGCCACTGACAAAGAGGCAAATTCATGTTAAAGTTCATAAAGAAAGTGATTGAAAATAAAATAGAATTTTAATATTGTCACACAAATCTATGATACATCTATAGTTATATACTTCTGGATGCCACATTTGAAAAATCTTTTGAAAAAGTGCACAAGAGGACCACAAAGAGAAAAGGTTAAAACCTTGGGAATCCAGTTTGGGAATAAAAGAGACTTGAGTCAAAGACTTTGATAGTGGGGAAGGGGAATGTCAAAAGTCATAATGGTGATTGTGATCTTAGTGTTGCTTATGTATGTTAGAATGCATATAAAAATGACCTGGCCATAGTTGCTATCTTGATATTTTTGACATATACCCTCTGGAGACATCCATCTTAGAGGGAAAATGTTGAAATGTAAAAAACTATACATGACATAGAGGAACTGGACAAAAATACACTTTTTTCTTCCTCTCAAAGCATTAAGACAAAAGGCCAGTAAATAAAACTGATTACAGGAAAATTTAGAACACACAAAAGAAAAAAATGGCTTTAGATAGCACTTACATTTTGGAATGCAATACAAGTTCTGGTCATAGCTATTAACCTGGCTACCTTTAAAAGGAGTTAAATACATCCATGTGTATGAAGGACTATGGCAATAATGCTTCTAAATTCCACTTGCAGAGGACATTGAGGAAAAGGAGGTATGTCTCCACCTCTTGTTTGCATGAGATTGGCCTGTGAGAAACAAAAGGATCGGAAAAGAATCTTCACTATCAGTGACTTAAAAATAAATTAATTTGCTTTGGAAAATATGTTTAAAAAATGTTTAAAATATCCTTTGTATCTGGATACTAAGGGCAGCCTGGTTTACAGATTGATTTGTTCTTGTTAAGAGCCTTTTCAAAAATGGCTGTTAGTTCCCTCTTGGGTGCCAACAGCTACTTTGATTAATTGCCACAAAGGACAGATTAAGGAACTAGACATTAATTTGAATATTTCTAAGCATCCTTTTCTACAATTATAAAACAAATATTAATTACTACACAAGATAGGTAAGTTTCACTTGACAGAACATACAAGGCAATGCAACTGATCTCAATAAAAATACTAATAGGGGACAAAAATATACCTTACATATGTATGTTATTCTAGAATATATTGTGTAAAACCTGATTTTCTTCTTATTATTTAATAGGATTAGTACCTAATCAATATCCTTAATAATTTATGAGTTTATAACCTTGGAAAGATGAAGCTTCATTGTTCAAGAAGTCTTCCAGACAATGCATAGGCTATAAATATTTAAATAAATACTTGTGGGTAAGTACAATGAGACAGCTTTTGTTACCATTCCACATTCAGGATTAATCTGTGATTTAGCAACTTTGAAGACTAACAAAGTCTGTACTTTACAAATGCCTAATCTAGACAATGAATACTGACACAGTAAAATGTATAAGTAAATAATTGAGGATTCTAAAAAAAAATATTAAAACATTTCTGAAATGCTCAAGGCCATAAACATTTCTGTATGTATAGACTGTGAATATTTAGAATCCATTATAAAATGCCTTGATTTAAATGAATTAGCAATGAAGAACAATGTTCTCAGAGGAATGCATACAGAGGTGAAACAGAAAGAAATTATTGCAGCTCCATATTGACAATGGTATTACTGAAAAGGAAAGTATATGGCACTTACTGTTTAGATTGATAATTGTGCTTATAAACAGTGAAATGTATTTCTGCAAATCATTCTGGCAAATCATTCATTTCTATAGTGTAAACTGCAAGGAGACTACAGGGGTCAGTGGCAGACAAGGAAAAAAGAATGCAAAATGGGTAAAAGAGAAAGAAAATTACACAATTAAATCTGAAGTGTTACTGCTATTTTTAATTCCAAATCACAGGTTGGACTGTGAAAATAATACACAAAACTGGACTTACTGGTGTAGATCTCAGTAAATGGCAGATGCTTTTTATCTACGCCCTGGTGTATTGTGAAGTGTCATATGCAAGATGGCATTGCATGTCATAATTATCTTGAGACAGAGAATGGACATGCATTTCCATCAGTCATTTGCAGGGGTAAATAATTTCTTCCAGATGGCTGGCTTCATTTTTACCATCACATTACATTTCTGTCCCTCCACTTGTACCATATTATGACATTTCATGCCATTTTTGACATAGTCACTTGGCAGTGCTTAAAACTTCTAATTACTTTCATTAAATGAACTATGCTGAAAAAAGTGTGCCTTCTTGACATTTATAGTTAATTGCGTCTTGTGCAAACTGTCAAATCGTGCCTCCGTCTTTGTATTTTGTCAACCATGCAAAAGCAAAGCAGCACTTAGAGAAGAAATGGGAAAATGTAAGAACCGCTACTTACTAAAAGTTATAGTCCTGAAAGTTTGGATCCTTGTGACAATTAGGCAGGTAATATAATATGATAATAACAAGAGTTTTTTCATATTTTCCCTCATTAGCCGTTAGCATTTTTCTTTATTAGCTTTGCTAGTGAAATTATTAAGATTTGCAATTCAGCAACGTCTGAAAGATCATAGGTTGTTTGTCCTCACATGAAGGAAGGTTGGGTTTTTTTTTTTTTTTGTTTTTTTTTGAGGTATTCAGAGTCCTGAGTTGAGAATTAGTTTTTTTTTTCTTGCTATACCTCTCACTTTTCTGTCTTAAAGCAGAAAATCAAAGGGCTGTTTGTACTGACTTTGGAGAAAAAGAGTGAGCATTAGCAATTTGTTCATATTTCAATTCAGAAAGGCTTTTCATTGATGTTTGGAGACCCAAGGGGGCTGTTGCTCCAGCATTGACGTAATTCAAGCTGCTGATTTATAACAGGCTCCTTCTCTTTTTGGTTTTCAGACAAGCTCTGATGTTGACAGGTGTTTCCATATGCTTCATTTCCCCTAAGTTAGATGAACACTGCCAGCAGGCCTGTAGCTTTCCTCTGTTGCTGTGATTGTGAAAAGCTAACAGCTGGTTAGACGTCCAGACAGTTGGCATAGAATTACAATTCTGTAGTTGTCACCTCCAGATACAAAGGCTCTCCAAGTTGCTAAGTATGTGTAGGTATGTTTCAGGGGTGGGTTCCTGCCAGTTCTAACCTCTTCTATAGAATAGGTTCCACAAATCTACAGTTCCGTTTAGAACTGGTTCCAGCTCCCCCCCCCCATCTGCACATCATCAAGATGAAGAGCGACAGAAGGAATTCTGGGAGTTAAAGTCCACAAGTCTTAAAGCTGTCAAGTTTGAACACCCCTGTGGGTTTTTTTTTTCTAAAGGGTTAGGGGTGCAAAGGTCTTGTAACTTGACAGCTTTAAGACTTGCGTGCTTCAAATGCCAGAGTTTCTGAGCCAACATTTTGGTTGCTAAGCAAGAGCGTTGTTAAGTGAGTTTCAGCACATTTTACAAATTGACAACACCCACCCGGTCACATGACCGGCAAGCCACTCCCACAAAGCAGGCCACACCTACAGAAGAGAGTCTAAAAAAATTGAAACCCACCACTGGTATGTTGGGAACTCCTGCTTTTCCTGCTCATTCTCTAAAAATATGTCAGGTTCAATACCTATGCAGGATTAAACCCTAAAGCAATACTCTAGTTCTCAACTTTTATTGGACCGCACTGATCTACGTACATCTAGTTGCTAGAGATAATTACTAATACAAGTTATAGGAATGGGCAACATAACCATTTTTAAATAAATGTTGAGGCATGTTAGTTATCATAGATGTGAAAGCTGGACCATAAGGAAGGCTGAGCGCCAAAGAATTGAGGCCTTTGAACTGTGGTGCTGGAGAAGACTCCTGCGAGTCCCTTGGACTGCAAGGCGATCAAACTTGTCAGTCCTAGAAGAGATCAACCCTGAATGCTCTTTAGAAGGCCAGATCCTGAAGATGAAACTCAAATACTTTGGCTACCTAATGAGAAGGAAGGACTCACTGGAGAACAGCCTAATGCTGGGAACGATGCTGGCAAAAGAAGAAGTGGACGGCAGAGAATGGATGGAGTCAATGAAGCAGTCGGTGTGAGCTTAAATGGATTCAGAGGGATGGTAGAGGACAGGAAGGCCTGGAGGGATGTGTTCCACGAGGTTGCGATGGGTCAGACATGACTTCATGACTAACAACAACAACAACAACAACATTACTAGATGTATTAAGCAAGAGTAGTAGGATAGACAAGGCAAAGAGTTAATTAATCCGTCAGAAGCTTTAGAATCAAAAAAGTTATTCAAACCAGATTTTTTAAATTCAAAGCCAAACAAAATTTTTATATACAAGAAGGGTCCAGGCAAAGGTTGATACATCAAAGAAAACTTTTCATGGTTCTTGGCCTCAACTGTGGGTATGCAAGGAAGGCTGAGATAAATTCTATGCCCAGCAACCATCTCAGACTCTGGTAATGAAATTCCCAGCAGCCACCACTTCGCAAGTGTAGCTAGCATTTATTCATCATGATTTGGTCCCCTATGCATGCACTCTTGTACTGCACTGGCCACTCACACCAGGGATGGTATTCACATATTTTCCCTAACGGTTCACAAATGTGAATGTGCGCACATAGACAGCATAGAGCCGGGGCGGGTGAGCAGGCCCATCCGCAACTTCATACCGATTTGGATGAAGTGGTCCAAACCGGCTGAATACCACCTGTGACTCACACAATCCCCGTGCTCCTTCCTCCATCCAGCAACAGCCACTTACTTGCCTGATGGCATTGGATTTACAACTTCCTGCCTGGGAGGCTTTCAGGGAGAAAGTCAATGGGATACCAGGCTGCCCACCCACTCATTCTTCACAAGTTCCTCTATGCTGATGCTTTGTTGGTCACTTGTGCCCTCCATTGCTACCTCCCCCACCAGGCAGCAGCCATTTACCTACTTTCTGGGAAGGGAAGAAGGAAAGAGAGGGGGGGAGGGAGAGAAGGAAGGGAGGAAGCAAGGAGAAGGAGGGCAGAACAAAGGAAGAAACAGGCGGGAAGGTGAGCATGACCAGCAAATAGGTAGATAGATTTTGTTACAATAGTAATGTGTGAGTTATTGAAAGAGTTGAAGGACAGGTAGGCATAGATTGTCATGGAAAAAATCCATGTGGTTGCTAGGAGTTGAAAATGACTTGATGGCACATGATCAATTTTATATTATCATTTTTATATGAAATGATCAGTAACTGGAGAAAATGTTTCCTATGCATGGATATATATAGAGAGAGGATTAAGAGGGTATAATGTCACATATATTATCTCGGAAGCAACACAAATTATATAATTTATATCATTTGTGCAATGACAGCATGTTTTGTCAGTCATTAAGACTAGAAGATTAGCTGGCCTCTGTTGTTAATGTGAAAGAAAAATCTGGGATCTATTGTTTGCCTTGAGCATTGTGGCTCATTGCTTGTAACCACTGTTTTAATTATAGGATGATACCCAGAGTCACTGTTGTGAAATGGGTGGCTTAAATATATGCTAGCTTACAGAATATATCCAAAATCTGGTACCTATGACCCCCATAGAATTTGGCAAATTTCATAAAGTATTTTTTATGACATAACATTTATCATAAAGCAGTTAATGTCTTTCTTCTGTGAATGTTTGGCTGTGCAATACAGTTCAACATGGGCTATTTTCAGGGCAGACTCATCTCTGAATATATCCCATCTTTTCCAGTGAAGACAATATGTTGGAAGTTCAAAGAACTGGGGAATCTGGTAAGAAAATATCTCTGAAAGAATGACCCATTGGGTCACAGGTTGTCTAGTATAAATATAAAAGTGTAATTATAATGATTATCTTTGTTGTATGAGCAGATAGAAGGGCTGCAGGGGTTGATATCTATGAAAAATATTCCTTTGGCTGTTATTAGAAACAGAATCTTGGATTAAATATAGATATAGTTTAGTGTTGTGACTCAGCAGAAGCTTGCTGTGAGTTGCGTCGGGATGCAGGAATAATGAGCAGCTGTTGCTCGTTAGGGTCGTCTTCTGCAGATAAAAGATGGATGGTGCCACGCCTTCGTGGCAGAAGTCAACGTCGTTCGTCGTGTGTGGTTCATCGTTTCGAGATTCAAAGAGGCACTTGGATAAGTGATTTGCTTTTTGTAAACCTGGTTTGCTGTAAGAGCTTTTTGTTTTTACTTTTGCTGTGTAACTTTTTGCCAGAGACTTTATCTACATTTATTTTTGGGCTTGTAGCCAGCTTGAACCAGGACTGCTAAAGATATTTCCTTTGAAGTTCTGTCTGACTTTGAAGTTCTGTCTGACTGTCATTTTTGAACAAGCGAAGAGGGAGGTCAGAACAGTTTAGCCTGTCCTATATATTTTTCCATGTCAAATAATGATGATTCATGTAATTGTTTTCCATTCAGCAGATAGCCAAGTGAAACTTTGCAGATCAGGCAAGACGTAGAGAACCTGTGCCCTCAGATGTTCTATAACTCCCAGCATCCCTCACCGAGTGGCCCTTCGACGGCGTGCATCCCGGAACAACTCACAGTTGGTTTCTGGATCACTCTCCCTTGTCTCCTCCCTACTGATCCAAGGCTCAGGCGCCACCTGGTGGCCAACCAGTCTCTCTGCATCCTGCTCGGAGTCGGAACCCTGTCCAGGGTCCTCCACATCCTCCAGGGCCGACTCACAGGGCCCCTCGCTGTTGGAGTCTGGTGGCAGCTCCAACGGCTCCTGCTGGGCCACAACAGGTAGCCCAGGCAACATCCTGAAGTTATAGGTTCCTACATCTGATACAAACTTCCTCCAAAATACGATGGAATATTACTATTAAAAGAATCTGAATTCAGCAAACTTTTGCTGGTTTTGATTTGGAAGAAAAATTTCTTCATAAGTTTGTCTGTTTTATTTTTATCTCAGTCTTTGGTTAATTGGCTTCTGAAAATGGCTTACAACAATCAGGAACAGCAACAGACTTAATGGCAAATTTTGTCACCGACTTCATCAAGAGTGGGGGTCAAATCCTGGGGGAAATCTGAGAGAATTAGCTCCTGACATAACCTTAGACCATATGGCTTTTCAAGAAGGTCTGTTTGACTCTCCCAGCTGCTTGATATTTATTAGCTCTTCCATAAACCTTACAACTTCTGCTCACGATGCTTTTCCATGGCTTGCTGCCAATTGCCAGTCTCTATATATCCACACAAGCATTTGCCATGTGTGTCTGAATTTTTATGAAGGGAAATACTCATTTAAGCTCCATTAATAATAGATTTTAGCCATTCTTATCAGGTATTCCCCTAGGCAAGGAGAAAGAATCTTTACTCCATTTAAGACAGCTTTGGATTCCATTACCCAGAAAACCTTTGGAGGAAACAAATGACACTTCAAATCTTAGTTTGGTTATTAAGTTACACTGCAGTACTATTTAGGTCTGGTGATCTAATGGAGCCTATCCCCACTCCTACAGGGGTTACACAAAGAGATACACTAGCCCCCCTTTACATTAACAATATTATAGTTTTGGCCAGTCTAGATTTCCATCTTCTGTCTCTTGCTCATCATCCAATCCTCATTCTTTAGATTTCAAAAATTGGGCTATGTAGAGCACAAAATATTGTGATAGTAATACCTCAAAATAAACTACCATAAGCAAAAGGTTTTTTTTCCAGAAAAAACTGATAATCCATCAAATTGGACAGTTAATGGCAGACCTATTGAGCGAGTGATTAAGTAGGTATCCAAACGTCTACATGCTGGGGTCATCAAATAAGGGAGTGAGCTATGAAAGCTCAAAAAGTATTTCTAATGATCAAACAATTAGCTGTTTGGCAGGGAAACAACATTGTATCTGCATCCATTAAAGTATACCAAAGTACTTGGCATGCTGCTATGAGGACCTCAGGTGTGAATCCACACAAATCTCTACATCGGAACAAAGCTTTCTGCCTCTTTTCGCCGGTGCGATGCATGGTGTAGTAGCCGGCTTTCTTGAGAGGAACAGGGAATGGTGGTTTTTATAGACGCTCTCGCCGCTCAAAGGGGAAGTGTGGTAAAAGGCCATTTTATTTGCAAGGTGGCATCCGGCGGACCCCTGAACAGATACAATCGAGAGAGAGTGTGTGTGTGTGTGTGAGAGAGAGAGAGAGAGAGAGGGAGGGAGAGAGAGAGAGAGAGAGAGAGAGAATAATCAGAATCAACTCGGAGGGAAGAGTTCCATTTGGGCGAAGGCCGGGCGATCCATTCGCTCGCCGTTTGTCCCTCGGCGGCATCCTTACGCCAGCCCTAAGCGGGGAAGTCGGCCGTGGAGCGGAGCCGCCGCGTCAGCAGCGCCGCTCCTTGGGCGCCAGGAGGGCAGTCCCCGTCCCGCTTCCAATCCCGGGGCCTCGAGCGGGGGGCGGAGGTAGTCAGAGCCGGAGACCTTCCAACGCGCGAACACACGCACGCCCTCGCAGGGATCATGTGACCCGTTGAGCCACGGGGGAAGTGCCCGTCTCTGGGGAAAGTGGGTCTCCCCATCGGGGGAGCAGGCGAGTGGGGGAGCCCTCGCTCGCGACCGGGGTATGCGCCATGGCCTCGGTGAAGGTGGCTGTCAGAGTCAGGCCCATAAACCGCAGGTGAGAGAGCGAGCCCCTTCTCTCCTCCTCCTCCAGGCTCCACGGGACGACAGCCTTGGCGGGTGTCTCTCTATCTTTTTCCGGCCCGGCAGGGACTGAGCACCTCCGAGGGGGATACTTGTACGCAGCCCTGTGCTGGGTTTGCCTGCTTCGCTTTGGCTTCTTTAAACTGGCGTATTTCCAGCGTGACACTGGATAGCTAAATAAACAATAAGGCTACTCGAGGCCTGCCGGTGAGCAGGTGGAAATGAAATCCCTGCTCTACTTGTAGCGTTTGATGGGTGTTTGTTTCTTGGTCCTTTGTAGGATAAAGCGGTCATCCCCCCAATAGTTAAACAGTAGTCAAACACAAGGAAGTTTGGCTTTTCAAAAAGTCTGATTTCACATAGGCACCCATGAATGGGCAGGACTTCAAAGCATACATTATACAGGTGATCCTCGACTTACAACAGTTCATTCAGGGACCATTCAAAGTTAAGATGCCTGTGAAAAAAGGGGCTTATGACCATTTTTCACACTTAATGGCCATTGCAGGCATTCCCATGGTCACCAGGAGTTTGGCAGAGGACACATCTTTAGCAATAGCACTTAGACTTTTATACCGCTTCACAATGCTTTACAGCCCCTCTCTAAGTGGTTTACAGAGTCAGCCCCTCAACAATCTGGGGTCCTCATTTTACCGACTTAGGAAGGATGGAAGGCAGTCATGACGATTGCAGTGTCCTGGGGTCATGTGAACCCCTCTTGTGACCTCCTGACAAGCAGAGTCAATGGGCAGATTTCACTTAACCATGTGACTAACAACTACAGTGATTCACTTAACAAATGTGTCAAGAAAGGTCTTAAAATGGGGCAAGGTTCATTTAACAAATGTCTCACTTAGAAACATAAATGTTGGGCTCAATTATGGTTGTAAGAAAGAGGACTACCTGTATAAGACACTGACAGGCATATTTCTGCCTATTAAAATATTTTCTGTTCAGAAGATATCTGTTTTTTTTTTAATGTTATAAGGACAACTTCAGCAAAGCATGACACTTATAAGATTACATAAAAAATGTGATATTTGTTAGCTTATATTTTTCCATAACCAAAAACCAGTAAATGATTGATTGCTTCTTGTTAGCTGCTTCTAATTCACTGAAATTTGATAACGGATTATGTGGAGAACCAACTGCCAGCGATATTTTTTTAAAAGACCTCAGTGTGTCCCAGAATAAATTGTACTTCTAATAGGCAAGTTCCTCAAATAAGAGAATCTTTTTGTAGTGAGGTTACCGATAATCCTAGTAGAGTAATAGCAGAGCTGTTTTCACTGCACTTTTTTTCAAAGTTTACAATAGTTCTTGACTGAGATTTTCTTATAGTAAATAAAAATTCAGACAATCAAATAAGAACAGTGAGAAAAAAAGATACATTCCTTCTTGATTTTGTTTCAGACAATTGACATTTTGACATTTCCTCATCTTTTTTATGTTGTGATCTATTCAGTAAGTGAAGATTAAGCAAACCATGCTTTTATATATGTATATAAAAGCAACATGTCTCTGATTTATTGAACTTTACAAATTCATCTTACTGTTTCAGGTTACCCTAAATAATTAGATATAAGACATTAATGAACTATTGATGACATATTAAGTCATAGAAAAATAAGGACAACAGGCTAATTAAGAACAATATGAAATGGTGCTACAAATTGTGAAATAATTGCTTTAAAATTATCACATTTAGATGCTTATTCAAACTTCTATTAATGTAATTCTTAAATAATTATCACTTGCCTGTAAATGAATTTATTAAAGCCATCATTATTTTATGTACTTAATTTATTCCTTGCATTTTTATATTTGCAATTCCTAGCTTTAATACAGGTAGTCCTTGACTTACAACATTTTATTTAGTGACTGCTCAAGGTTACAATGGCACTGAAAAAGGGGACTTATGACCCTTTTCACAGTTACACCTTTTGTAGCATCCCCCAGGTCATGTGATCAAAATTCAGAGGATTGGCAATTGACACATATTTATAACAGTTGCAGTGTCCCAGGATCACCTGATCACTTTTTGCAACTTCTGACAAGCAAAGTCAATGGGGAAGCCAGATTCACTCAAGAGTGGTGTTACTAACTTAACAAATGCAATGATACAGTTAACAACTGTGGCAAGAAAAGTCGTAAAATGGGGCAAATTCATTTAACAAATGTTTCACTTAGTAACAAATTTGGGGCTCAATTGTGGTTGTAACTCGAGGACTACCTGTATGCTAAAAGTCTGGTAACCTTTTTTGCTGAACATATATAGAATATGCCCAATGAGGGAGCAGAACCTACTTAGTACTTGAATCAGAGACTCAAAGAAAATATAAGGGTTAAATTGCAATTGAACACTTAAATAAAATCCCAGAGGATAATAATGACACATTAATTCTATACTAGTGCCAAGAAAATGTATTCATAAAGTCAATAGGATGAAATAAAAGGAAACTTATGGAATGTTGCATTATTGTGTGTCCACAATTTCCCCCCAAGTTTCTTAGTTTGTTTGTATCACCAACATCAGCCTTACATATTAGTAGGCTGCAAATATTCCCATAGCTTTTTCTTTGTACAAAAAGCCTACTTTGTAAATGTGCATTTTGATGCATTTATCTTTTGGTGTATCTTGTATTAATTTATTTTTTCTTTCTTAGTAGTTTTGATAAATGGGGTTTTGGAAGTGCATTGTTGGTTTTTGGTCTGTTGGTTTTCTACCCGTTTAATTTTTCAATTGCAATCCAGTATCTTATTATCCTTTCCTAATCAATAGCAAAAGGTCAAGCCTAGTTTTTATGGCCTTGTTAGTAATGCAGTGTCAGTAATGGAGGCAGAGGATGTTGTTTATCCATTATAAAATTAACTGGAATTGTAACCCTGAAGCTTTGTTGCTTCGTGTAACTTTTTTTTAAAAAAATACTACTTTATTATAATGTATCTAGGAGGAATATCCTTGAGGAATTTGCCCATTGATTATAGTATTGATTATAAGTTCGGCAGTTGTATTCTGATGGTTACAGAATTCAGTACAACAAACTATATTGTGGCAGAAAGAAAACTCAGAGAATTCAGTACAACAAACTATATTGTGGCAGAAAACTCAGCTTGAGAGTCAACTATGTTACTACACTGAAGTACCATAAACTGTTTTTCCTATTCTTGAAGAAAGAAGGTTTCAAAGTAAGACTCAAGAAAACACCTAGAAATATTATCTCATAATTTCTGAAGGATTATATAGGAGTATAAAATAAATTTTAAAAAATTAGATCCCTGACACATAAAAATTGGCTATAAAAATTTTTCCTCAAAAGAACTGTCTGAAAAATGAGGAAAGCAATTTAATTTCCACGATTTGGTTCCTTAAATTTTGTAACAGCCATTTTAAAATTTCAATTCTGCCATATTGTATAGCTACTTGCAAACTATCCAAAACTTCTCTGAAAAGTCAGAAGTCCGTCTTAAATATGTGAGGTAGAATGTTGCAAGAGGTTAGAAACATCTCAGATGACCAAATTCAATTCTCTGAATGTTTCTTCTCTTTCAATTCTCTTTCTATCTTGAAAATATGTCACAGGGAGCTGAAAGAAAGAGAAGATAGATTTTTTTGTGAGAGTCTGAAATGAAATTAAGATTCACGTCCATGATTGCTTTTGTTTTTCCTATTATCTATCTATCTATCTATCTATCTATCTATCTATCTATCTATCTATCTATCTATCTATCATGTATCTATCTATCTATCATCTATCATCTTTTTTCATTATTATGGAAATAAATGTATGTTGCAACAAGTGAAAAGTCAGTCTCTTGGAGCAAATTCTAGGTAACAATGTCACATGTAATTTCTTTAGATAAACATATGTTAAGGATTTTCAAGAAAAATGACAGACATTATCTCTTTACCTTTGATCTTTTTTTTAAAAAAGAGAAAAGTTTTGTCTTGATTTTTTTGAAACAGTTCTAAATATTAACTTTTTTCTTTTTTTATACCATTCCTTTTAGTAGAGGTTTGATCAGTTTACAAGACTACAAAATAAACTTAAATATCATCATAAGAAGAGAATGCTTAAAGATAATGCACACAAAAATTAAAGGTAGTTTTATGTACTGTACAGAAAAGCAAAGTATTAGTTCTTGGTGGCTCTTAAAAATGCCTGGGTAATCAGGGATGTATGTAATTAGTGATGTGCAAGTATTCCAATTCAAAGCAAAAGAGGTGGGATGTGGACATGCTCACTGTACTTGTCAGCCTCTCCTTAAAGAAACTGTCTTTTATTTGACTCACATAGCAGCTGCAGGGTCTCAGAAAAATACATGTTTGAGTTAAGGAGGTGTTGACAGGTGCAAGAAAATTGTATCCTGATTCTGCTTCCAAATCTCTGTTACTCAAACAGAATAAGACCTGCACACTTACTCTAATGAGGGTAGGAAAAAGTGCATTTTCTTAAAGGAAGCATTGGCAACGCTTTTCTGTTTTGGATCCAAATAGTTGTACATCTTCATTTGTTTTTATAAAGAAGACAGCATAGAAACTAGCTGAATGTCCCTTAGGAGAGAGTTCCATAATTGCCTCTCCAATTAAGGAAGTCTATAATTAATTTTAAAAAACCATTAATAGTCCAGTCTTATTAACATCATCTGAGGAGACACTGCTCATGATCTGGTGAGCCAAAACTTCTGGTAATATCTCTCAAGATGATCAATGCATACATTGAACTTTATGGAGGGAGTGCTTTTATTATTAATGTTCTGTGATTTCATTTAGACATCCCCCTTAAGAATCAGTCACCATTTGTAGCTTCTGAAACATCTTCAAGGCTAGTCCTATATACTGAATATAAAAATAAGCTAATAGGATAATTACCAAGGCACATATCCTGGAGGCTAGAATTTGAAGGTGGTTCCTTAGCTGAGATAAACATAGGGTCTCTTTGGTATTGAGGCCAACTGTCCCTCTGCCAACAGATAAGAATCGGAAATATTTAAGATATACAATTGTTCTCTTGGAAGAAAAGCACTCTCATCTACTAGACTACAGGAAGCTTCCTAACGCTTTAGAGCCTGAAACAAAATTACTCAATTATTCCATCTAATATGAATTCAGCTTATGTTTTTGGAGCTCATCCATTCCATTAATGTTCTCAAGCAACTTTTAAGCACATATATAGTCTTTCCTTATTAAAATAGAAAGGAGTTAAGTGTCACTAAGACACTGATGAAACCAACATCTGGATAAACACCTCCAGCGATCTGAACATCAGGTCAAATTAAAAAAAATCTGTTAGTCCCCTAATTTAAATACAAAGTGTCCAAATAGAAGTTTCCCATTACAACTTTTTGGTTCCAGTCCCGCAGATAAAGCCAGGTAATATTGTCTTTCCAGTTCCATACCACTAAGTTGCTCAAGCCATATGCCACAATCAGTCATGTTAAAGAACTCTGAGAGTCAACGTTGTAGCACACTCCATGACTTTTTCTCTCCCTGTATGGTGATTGATATGGGCAACTAAGCAGTTTCTGGACTGTTTCCACCCTAAAGCGATCATGAAATGGATATAGATAATTGGTTTCTTCCACTTACGTTTGTATCTGGATGACCAGCACTTTTTAAAAAAAATGGTTAGTATTTATATGCCACTCTAACCTAAAGGGACTCTGAGCAGTTTATATGCCTCACTTATACAAGTGAAGTTAAAATTCAAAATAAACATGACAAATTATAATTACAAAACTTTGGTACCCTAAGTGTGAACCATGAAACTATGACAGGAACACACTACTTATTATCACTGTTCCCATATTTTGAAAAGTTAGATTATAACAGGTTTCATAAAATCTGTTATAACTGGGTGGGAGCTACTCTGATCTCAGGAAATATGCTGTTCCAAAGAAAGAGGGCTGTAACCAAGAAAACACAACTTCTCTCAACTAACACTAATTGGATACTTCCCCTCAGGGAAGAGTCACGTAAAAGAGTGTCTGCTGTTCCCAACCCTTGGAGATTTTCCAGAGAATAACAGATGAACGCTATCAGAAGCTGCTGAGTGGTGAGCTCAGTATAGATAATCTCACAAAATGTAGACTGAGTCATCTCCATAGGCCTTTTTCAGTTGGACTTGAGCGCCAAGTATATTTGAGCAGTTTTATTCATCCAGTGCCTTAAAAACTAATAGCAGCCCAACAAATGTTATTCTAGCCCATCTTTCCATAAAGAATACAGTTACTTAGTATTTTATTACTCTAATTTCTTTTGCTTCATTTCCCTGTACTTCCTGTACCACTTTGTAGACCAGTGGTTCTCAACCTTTCCAATGCCGCGACCCTTTAATACAGTTCATGTTGTGGTGACCCCCAATCATAAAATTGGTGTCTCGGTTCCTAAGACCATCGAATATATGTGTTTTCCGATGGTCTTAGGCGACGCCTGTGAAAGGGTCATTCAACCCCCAAAGGGTTCCCGACCCACAGGTTGAGAACCAGTGCTCTAGATCCTACTGGTTATATCTTAACAGCCACAAATGCAAATGCTTGGAGTTTAGGTACCTGTCCTAAACCACAGTTAAGACTGGAATTTTGGTTGCTAAGTGCTGCAATGACTGGATCTATTTTTTGTCATTGGGTGAATCACTGCAGTCATTAAGTAAATCATGCGGTCATAAAGGGATTCTGACATTCCCAATTGACCTTACTTGTCAGAAGCCAGCTGGGTAAATTACAAATTGTGATCCTGTGACCATAAGACACTACAGCAATCGTAAATGTAAGCTGCTTTCCAACCATCTGAATTGCAGTCACATCATTGGGAGTAGGGTGCAATGATCCTAACTTCAAGGATGGGGCATAAGTCACTTTTTATAAAGCCATTATAACTTTGAACAATCATTAAACAAACAATTATGTCAAGGACTACCTGTAAATTCTTTCCATTCATTCTTATGGCTTTTGCCGATGCTGTATTTGCTCAAGCATAACTGTTAATAAGAGAACAAGGCAGAGCAAGGAATATCCACCAGCCACCCCATATTTCTGTGCGTCTGATGGTCTGTGTCAGAGGGTAGGAAGGACACAGGAATTAATGCAGACATACACAGTGTTCTGTCAAAGTGATGTGTTATTGTTACAGGGCAAATAAAGTAAATGGTGCATATATTTCTTTATACAGTGATCTTAGCCAAGTAATATACTTAGGAATTCTTTTTTTCATATAGTTGCTAAATTTAATCATGGCTTTGTTAACTCTATTAGCATAGTAGTGCTTTCCCTTTCCACTCTTGGCTACAGAAGAGAGGGAAAGAGAAAAAAAAGAGCTTTTCCTAGACCTCTTGAAAAGCCAGCACCTTGGCCACACTTTTCCAAGCACTTTCCAGTACCACTCTGTTACTTGCAGCAGCCAATCTACTCTGCAAATCTCACTTTTTAACATTGCTTTCTCCTGCCTGGTCTTCAGATGCACATTCCTCCTTCCTTCGGGGATCCTCCTTCCAGCTACATTGCCTGCTTTCCACCATAGCTTCTTCGATCCTTGCTCCTTAAACATCATATAGCTCTTTCAATCCACACCAAACACATGGACTAATAGATAAAGAACTCTTCTCTCTGATGACTCTGCTCCTCCTAGATATTGAACTAGAAGACAGATGTGCTTGCTCACAGGTGTCTTAATTAATCCAAGAACCTCCTAGCTATTTGCATGACATCTGGCAAACAGACAAAACTTAACCTTGAGCCAAATTACAACCCTGTCTCAGTGTTGGCAGTGTCCTGCCACAGCCTGATCTCTTTATCTTTTGTTCTTCCTTGCTGTCTCATACCATTGCTAATGATGTTATGTCTGGACAATCCCATTTGTCCATTTTCAAGAAGGTACATATTTTTACCAAGATCAGGTAATTTGTATAAATGAATAGCACAATTACAGTAATCTAAATAATTTACCCAGAACTTCCTCACTAAAATTAATATAATTTTAGGATACTAACAATAATATACCCTTTCTACTCTTGCACTTTCACATTTCTCCTCTCTGTACTTCCTGAGATACTCCATATATATATAATAATATATTAGTGTGTTACATTCAATATTAATATTTTGTTGTATGGACAGAATTCTAAATAACCACATTTCATTCTTTGGTCCTCTGTTTTTGATTGTCTGAGACCGTGTGCCTAATCTTTTAGGGAAGTTAAAGTGAATAGGAACTGTAAGAAAGATAGAATTGTATTTTGGAACAATGAGTAGAGGAACTTAGAACAGATTTGCTGAAGAAACTATTGATCTGTATGATTCAATTTTGACAGTGACTTCATTGTAGTGCATATCAAAGCTAGTAAGACTTCTCAAGAGATGCTAAGGGACATCATAGAGACCACACAGTGAAAAAATGTAAAATAAGTAGACACGGAAGAACAGATTTGCTTCATACAATTTATGTTATGATTTATGTAATGGTCTCCCTTCAGCAGTCTTGGAGAGCAGATTCAGCAAAATTCTATTAAATGTTATGCTCATGTGATTCAGGTGAAATTAAATCTATGGAACATCTCTTTCTCTGCTACTTCAGCTGTTCTTTAAGAAATTGCCTGAACGAACTGAGCATTTATATGAATTTATATGTTATTTTACAGCAGACAGAGATTCCAAATGTACCTTCTAGTTGTCAATTTTGGCTTCTTAGCAACAAGTGTGTGCTGTTTAGAAGATCAACACTCTTGTATCAGAAAACTATCTCAGTATATGTGGGTGGACTTGAAGATGATAAAATGTTTATGAATTTATTAAGTTTGGTCTATGGTCATAATAAAGTTGTCATGATGTTTATTTACTATAATATTTTGCTCTGCAGGGAACAGGAATTGGATGCTAAGTTTATTATTTCAATGGAGAAAAATCAAACACAAATCACAAATTTAAAAGTGAGTATATTCAGCCACAATAGAAACATTTTTATTTTAGTTTATCATTCTGATTCTTTTCTTAACAAAATGTAGCAGACAAAATCACCATCAGAATTTAAAACCAGAAGATCAGGACAAGAGTCATGATGGTGCAGTGGTTAGAATGCAGTCTATAGGCTACTTCTGCAGTTTGTCAGTTAGATTATCACAGGTTCAAGGTTGACTCAGCCTTCCATCCTTCCGAGGTCGGTAAAATGAGAATCCAAATTGTTAGTGACTCTTAGATCACTTAGAGAGGGCTGTAAAGCACTGTGAAGTGGTATATAAGTCTAAGTGCTATTGCTATCATAAAACAAAAAAAAAGATTTGAAGAATTTAGTAGCACCTGATATATGGAAGTGGCAATTTTTATTATTTATTTATTTGTTTGTTTTTGTTTGTTTGTTTATGTATTTATTTATTTATAACACACTGCTGCACACTTTATACCAAACTGTGGAGTGTTCCGGAACACTTTCTTGTCTTTGATGTTTGGAAAGCATAAACGCTAGTATTATGATAATCAGGATATCAAACAAATAAGTAGGCTTGTGTCTTTTCACTTAATGTAAATGATAAAAGGCTGGAATATCTATTGAATCAGCCCATTAATTTTGAAAGAAATGTAACTCGATCACCTCCTTCTCTTCCTCTGAGTTTTCCTCTAACATGGTAGGAGTGATTTGCCAATCCTCGTGGATAAACAAATGCAGGTGGGGACTCTTATGAAATAAAAATAATGGATATATTAATAATATAGGAGGTGAGTAGTGGAGGATAAATTTTTCAAAATTGCTTTTCTTGAAGTATTTTTTAAATATTTAGGAAACAGATACGCACTAGCATATTCACCTCACTACATATTTGCCTCACATTTTAAAAGAAATGTACAGTGATTATCTTAACATAGATTGCAGTAGTAATTTGTTTGTTTATCCACTTATTAGATTCCAGAGGGAGGATCTGGGGACTTGGGAAGAGAGCGAACAAAAACATTTACATATGATTTCTCCTACTTCTCAGCTGATCCTGAAAGTTCAAACTATGCATCTCAGGAAATGGTAAGCTGCTGACATTAATGATACTCAAAGTGAAAACATAATTCCAATGTTTACTGTGTGATTGTTTGATAGATGATTTTAAAACTGCTTATTTCAACTGTTTAGTATGTACAAAATTACCTACACGTGTTGGCCATGCACATTTGTAGGTATATACCAGGGGTGGGTTCCTGCCAGTTCTAACCTCTTCTATAGAAGAGTTCCACAAATCTACCATGCCATTTAGAACTGGTTCCAGCTCCCTCCTCCCGCCCTACCACACCACGCTTGCCCCGCCCACCGCTCACTGATTGGCTGGCTCACCAATTGCCCTGCCCGCCTCTAAGAGTCCTATCTAAACCTTAAAGTCTTAAAGCTGTCAAATTTGAAAACCCCTGGGGTTTTTTCCCCTAAAGGGTTAGGGGTGCAATGGTCTTGTAACTTGACAGCTTTAAGACTTGCACACTTCAATGCCAGCGTTCCTGAGCCAACATGACTGGAGGAGAAATTCTGGGAGTTGAAGTCCACAAGTCTTAAAGCTGTCAAGTTTGAACACCCCTTGGGGTTTTTTCTAAAGGGTTAGCGGTGCAAGGGTCTTGTAACTTGACAGTTTTAAGACTTGCGTGCTTCAAATGCCAGTGTTTCTGAGCCAACATTTTGGTTGCTAAAAAAATTTGAAACCCACCACTGGTATATATATTCCCAATCCTAGGCAGACATACACATTCTTTTCCACTGTCATCTTTTGCTCTGGCCAGCAATATGAAATCAGGTAAACCTGCAATTCTATCACAAATGTATGTTAACTACCGCATCTTTCGGAGTATAAGACACACCTTTTTACCCCCCAAAAGAGGGTGAAAATCTTATACTCCGAATGTAGCTCCTCCCCCCCACCTGCTCCGCGCGTCACTTTTTTTGGGTTTCATGCGGTGGGGATCCTCACTTTCACGTGGCGCCTGATACCTGAGGCTGCCTGGGGAACTGCGATGAAAGCCTTTTCAATGAAAGTGTTTTGGGGCTGTAGGGTCCCCTCCCCGATTCCAAAAAGGGCGCCTGCAGAGGCCAAACAAGTGCATTGTGTTTCAGGTGGCAGGCAGTTCCAGCACGCGCTGCCACCTGAAAATGATTTCCTTCCCAGTTCCCTGGTGCACATTGCAGAGCCACGCGCCCTCCTCCTCCTCTAGAGACTCGCTGCTGTTTTCTCCTGGCCAGCAATGTCGGCTGGGGGAAGCAGGGAGAAACATGAGAGGGCAGCGCAGTCAGGTGAAGGCGCAGGAGCCGGGCGTGGGCACAGGGAAGGCAGATTAGAGGCAGCTGATTGCCAGCTTGTGGCTTGGTTGCTGGCCACCCGGAGTGGGCAGGCAGAAAAGGAAACCCACGCCGTGGCTCTATTAAGAAGCACCTGGGGCACTTCTTCGCCACTGACAGGGATGCTGGGCACCCCAATCGGGGTGGGGCACAATTTGGGGGTGGCAGGTGGGGCAGGAGATGGGGTGCTCGGCATCCCTGCCAGTGGCGAAGAAGTGCCCCGGGCGCTGCTGGACTCTCCCCTCCCCTCGCTCGTTGGGGCGGGGGTGGTGTAACTTTGCCTGACGCGCTGCCTCTCCTCTCCTGTCAGCTGTTATCCGGGAGAGGGGGTGCGAAACCATGGTCACTGGCAGCGACACTTAAGGGCGTGGGTTCTAAGAAGTGGCTGCCAGGGCACTTCCCTGCCACACCTGCCACCCCCAAATTGTACCCCACCGTGAAATGAGCATCTTAATAGACCCACGATGTGGGTTTCCTTTCCTGCCTCCGCACTCCGGGTAGAAAACCGGCAATCGGCCGGCTGCCTCTAATCTGCATGCCCTGTGTCCATGCCCGGCTCCTGCGCCTTCACCCGACTGTGCTGCCCTCTCGCTTTTCTCCTTGCCTTCCCCAGCCGACAGTGCTGGCCAGGAGAAAACAGGCAGCGAGTCTGTAGATGAGGAGGGTGTGTGGCTCTGCAATATGCACTGGGGAACTGGGAAGGAAAGCATTTTCAGGTGGCAGCGCGTGCTGGAACTGCCTGCCACCTGAAACACGATGCATTTGTTTGGCCTCTGCACGTGCCCTTTTTGGAATCGGCTGCAGCCCAAAAACTCTTTCATTGAAAAGGCTTTCATCGCAGTTCCCCAGGTAGCTTCGGGAATCAGACTCCAACTGAGGCAGCAAAGATGTTAGCCAGATGAATACTGATGGATGCTGCCGGGAAAGAGGCAGAAAGGTTTTTTTTCCTGATTTCCTCCCCCAAAATGAAGGTGCGTCTTATACTCCGGTGCATTTTATACTCCAAAAAATACAAAATCTTGCTTAGAAACTATTGTGCTTTTTTAAAAATTCTGATGTGTTGCATTGAATTTTTCTTTCCCTTGTATATGCAAAGGAATATAAATCATGCTTACGGTTTTTGAACAGATGTTTCAGTTTTATCAATAATTAACCTGGGCAGGAGTCCAAAAGTATAAATTGTTACTTTCACATTAATGACCTTAGGTTTAACCTGTATAATATTCATATAGGTTTCTTGGGTGACAAATTGTGAATGTAAGACATATTCCTTGCAATATTTTATGTCCTTATTATAATTCAAAAAATACATATTTTTTTAAAGAGAACAAAAAAGGAAAAGAAATAAGGAACCTGACCTGATTCTTAAGAAGAGCATCCAAGATTATGTCATAAAATATTGTACATTGCTTATTGTGCACTTGCGGAAATATATGAATTATATTTCTAAATACATATTTGACCTGACCATCTCGAATAAATGTTTGCTGTTAGTGTTCTTACAGTATGTTGTACTAAAAGAATTGTAATAGTTTACAGAAATGAATGAAAAGCATACTTTAAATTCTATTTTGAAATTGTATTTTACTTCCTTTCATTGTTGGATCCCCAGGTATTTAACAACCTTGGAATTGATGTCCTCAAATCTGCCTTTGAAGGTTATAATGCTTGTATTTTTGCCTATGGACAGACTGGATCTGGGAAGTCTTATACAATGATGGGAAATCCTGTAAGTTATTCATTTCAGAATACTTTTTAATAAGTTGATGCCTTTTGTATTATATTTATTTCCCAAATTGTTTTCCTTAGAAAACAGATAATTTTAAAAGTATTTTACATGTAGAGAGTTCTAACAACATCTGGCACAGATAAAAGCAAGAATTTAAAAAAAAAACATTTTTATTGTCCACCCCATACTTTCCTATAGGGAGGCTGTATTCCAAATCCGCTCACTAAAACAAGCCATATGGTGAGACCAAGGAGATGCATCTTCTTGGTGGTGATCTTTATCTTATGTAACATCCTTCCTTCCAAGATCTGGTTGGTCCTGATGGCATATATGTTTCCCAGAGTTATTTTGATTGAGCTTGGTAGCCATGCAAATATTGTAAACAAGTTAACTTGTTTATTTACATTTTAAGTATAACTAGACTTTAAGTATAACAGAGCCGAGGTGGCGCAGTGGTTAGGGTGCAGTACTGCAGGCCACTTCAGCTGACTGTTATCTGCAGTTCAGCAGTTCTAATCTCACCGGCTCAAGGTTGACTCAGCCTTCCATCCTTCCGAGGTGGGTGAAATGAGGACCCAGACTCGGGGGGCGATATGCTGACGCTGTAAACCGCTTAGAGAGGGCTGAAAGCCCTATGAAGTGATATATAAGTCTAACTGCTATTGCTAACTGCTAGACATGTGAGGAGCTATTTAGTGATACTAGCTTCCCCAAATTGTGTACATGGGGAACAATGAGTGATCAGGCTAAGTCCGAGGGAGGGGTCAAATATGTCATCAGTCTTGAGTCACTTTGGGCTTACAAGATATCTAAGTTCTGCCTCTGTTGACTGTTACCTACCACTAATTTGTTTTGACCATTAGTAGTTCAACTTTTTGTAGAGAGCTTAAGCTTGAAATAAACATATATATTCGTTTGAACTGCCTGGACTTGATAAGGAAGTTGGGAAAGTGACATTTGCTCATTCTTTTGCTCAACCTCCTCTAATAAAAAAATAAATTCTCCCCACTACCCAAAAGACAATTTAGAGAGATACAAATAGTTTTGAATCCAAGTGTTTCCCATTTTTGAATGGAATAGTTTTTGTATCAGTGACTTTTTTGTCATGCAATATCAATGTATTATTTTTTGTAGGGAGATACTGGCTTAATACCTCGGATCTGTGAAGGATTATTCAAACGAGTAAATGAGAAAACAAGATGGAATGAAGCCTCCTTTCGAACAGAGGTCAGGTATGTTTGCACGGAACAAATGTTTCTGAATTTATTTATCTTTTAACTGAGTTACCATTCTACACCTTTATTTAAAAATAAAACAAGCAATCTCTCCACAAATTCTGTTCTGTTTAGAGTTCATAAATGGTCTGATTGTTTTGCTCCATCTACTGCAGTCCTGTTTACCCTTCTTAAATACTGCCCATGAGAACTGATCAACATGTTAGCCCATTCTTTGTTATTTTCCCTAATTAGGGAGGCCTGATCTTTATTTCTGACCTCTTTGAAACAGTTGGAAGCATAACTGAGTCTCTTCTAATGACTGGGCATTTTGAAAAATCTGCTCTAGAGGGTTGATGGTTTCTCTGAAATAGTATGACAGATGACATACAGGCTACATAGGGAAGGGCAAAATCAGACCAGCCTTTTTCCTTGGAGAGTTGCAACTAAACTATTAATCTTGATTCAGTGGAATAGATGGAATTTTAAACTTGAATAATATTTTGATATATAGCACATTTATTTCTTATTTCAGTTACCTGGAAATTTACAACGAGCATGTCAGGGATTTACTGAGGCGCAAGTCTTCCAAAACAAATAATTTAAGAATTCGTGAACATCCAAAGGAGGGACCTTACGTTGAAGGTGGGTTTTAAATAATGAATACAGTTCCATTCATTGGATATCTGTGTGTATGTATGAATGCAGAAATCTGCCTTGGTTATAAACCTCTATGATCCATAGTAAGTTTATGTCGCTTCACCCTAATCGGTGAAATTTGGTTTTTTTAAAAAATCTGGAGTTGATGTTCTATTAACTGATTGGAAACGACTGATGAGTCTGCCATATAAATTAGGCAGTTGTGATAGAAGAGCACTTATTAGAATATAATTGGCGTAATATATTCTTTTCCAGTTTATGTCATGGGGTATTAAGAATAAAAAATGTTTAGGAAGACTGCAGATTTCTTTTCAGGTTGATGATCCCTACATTTCAGGTTGTAAATCCCTATATTCACAGCAGTCTCTCCCTCTCTCTCTCCATATGTATGTGTGTGTGTGTGTGTGTGTGTGTGTGTGTGTGTGTGTGTATATATATATATATATATATATATATATTTCACACACACACACACACACACACACATATATATACACACACACACACACACACACACACACACACACATATACATACAATACACACAGTGTGTGTATGTATGTATGTATGTATGTATGTATGTATGTATGTATATGTACATATGTTCATCCATGGAGTTCTTACATTGTTTTCTCTACTTTTGTGCAGTAGCATTGAATTAGAAATACTAATAGGAAGAGAATACTGAACTTAAAGTGACCCACACAAAGAAATTTGGAACCCACTTCTGGTAACTGTAGGAAGGAAAAAGAGGAAACTCTGTATTTATCTACAGTAATGATAAGAACATTATTAACAGCTTTTAAAATGTAGTATTATTAATCTGAGATCTTTGTGTCTTATGTTTAATTGATTAATACATAAACATCTTACTTACATTTTTTTTTCAGATCTGTCAAAACACTTAGTACAAAATTATAGTGATGTAGAGGAACTTATGGAAGGTGGGAATATAAATCGAACCACTGCTGCAACTGGGATGAATGATGTTAGCAGCAGATCCCATGCCATTTTCACAATCAATTTCACTCAGGTAAGAAAAAAAAATCTTGGTGATTTTTTTTTACATTGAATTTTTGAGTTTCAACTCAAATTCAATTGTCATTTAATTTGAGGAAAAAAAGAAAAGAAAATATTTGCTTTCTAATAAATTAAATGGCAGTTATCTTTTCCTGATATGTGTAAACTGTATAGTATGTATACAATGTGTGACTGGATATGATAATTTATTTTAGTTTTACTTTTAACACTACACTTGATAGGAATGTGGAAGAATGATAGCATTTCTTTCAGGCCTTTTTCCTAACTCTAAATATACTTGAATTGAATTGAATTGAATGAATTTATAGGCCGTTTTATACTTGTTGTTTAATCCTACTATTAGTTGCACAGGTTTTTTTTAAAACTATTGGGCTAATATTTGAAATGGGGCATGAAGTGGTGCAGTGGTTAAAGGGCCATATTAGGAGTGGGGATATCCACGTTCCAGTTCTCCCTTAAACATGGAAGCTATCAGGGTGATCACCGATCAGACTGTCCTTCTCGGCCCTAATCAGCATCAGTCTTTACAAGTCAGATAAAAATTAACATTCTCCATTGCATCTTGCATTGATATTTCTTTTGTAAGAACTAGGTGAGCTGAGTGTAAAACACTCGAGCCCTACAGCTCTGCAGGACAAATGCTAAGAAAGACAAGTAGAATCTGGGAATACTATTAACATGGTATTTACCATAAAAATTGTTGAGCTGTCTAATCAGAGTCTCAATATCTATTCTGATTATATTTGAACAAGATGAAATGGTATTTTTAAGAAAGGAAATAAATAAAACACCATTTTTAATAGACTGAATAAAAAACATTTTATTATTTTATTGATTATTTTATGTAGACTTGTTATTACAGATACATAAATACACAAATTCAATTTTATATTTTTTTCAAGGCATTCCAGCACATTCTATTTTTGTTCAATTCCAGTTTTTGGAAATATGGTATGGAAAAAGAAGTGATTAAATTTTTTTTCAAATAATTTATGGGAAATGTGTATATATAAACCTTACAAGATTGCACTCACCTTTAAAGCCCTACATGGCTTAGGGCCTGGATATCTACGGGATTGTCTTCTGCCACATACCTCCAGCGACTGATAAGATCTCACAGGGTGGGCCTTCTCCGGGTGCCGTCAACTAGACAATGTCGTTTGGCGGCTCCTCGGGGGACAGCCTTCTCTGTAGCTGCTCCGGCCCTATGGAACGAACTACCCCCAGAGATCCGGACCCTCCCCACTCTTGCGGCCTTCAAAAAGTCTATTAAGACCTGGCTTTTCCGGCAGTCCTGGGGCTGTTGACCTCTTGAATGAGGTCCAGCCTCACTACGGTTGAGTGTGTTGTGTTTTAACCTGCTTTGTTTTCTTTACTTTTTATACTTTTTAGTACTTTTTAAATTGTTTTTTATGTAAGCCGCCCGGAGTCCTTCAGGATTGGGCAGCATATAAGTTTATTAAACTTAAACTTAAACTTAAACTCATTTTATATGTGTGTGTGTATGAAATTTCATTGCATAACTACATAGTTTGGTCAGTGTCAATCAATAGCTTGTTATAAGAGCAAATTTATTGTTTAAAAACTGCTATTTTAAAAATATAACTTGAAAACCCATTGGGAATCTTTGCAGTACCAGAATCTTTCTTTATGAATGGGAATTCACTGTGGAAACTAAAACTCTTATTTTAAGAGCTACCAATGAAAATATTTGGGTATGTTCAATATGTTAATTCCCAGGCATTTTATACATACCTTTTTGAAGCAAGTATATTTTAGAAAAGAAAAACAATGTATATTTGATCTCTTTTTAGCTTAGTTTATATATTTGAAATTAAAAGTACAATTTAAAGGGATTAAAATATTATTCAAAGATGATGTCTCTAATATACTAACATATACAGTACATTAAAATTGAAACATATAAAATGTTTTGCTACCACCTCTGCAACTCTTGTTTTTAATATTCAAGGTATTGATTGTATTTGGTTCTTGTTATTTTTCCGTAGGCTAAGTTTGACACTGAAATGCCATGCGAGACTGTCAGCAAGATACATTTGGTAGACTTAGCTGGAAGTGAGAGAGCAGATGCCACTGGTGCCACAGGTGTCAGATTAAAAGAAGGAGGAAATATAAACAAATCCCTAGTTACTCTGGGAAATGTAATTTCTGCCTTAGGTATATCCCTTGCTTTATGTTTAATTCATTGCAAAACTGAATTAACTCATTATCTATCCCTCTATAAAAATGGCATGTTTCTTTTTTCATAGCTGATATATCTCAGGATGCCTCAAACCCTCTTATAAAGAAAAAACAAGTATTTGTGCCTTACAGGGATTCTGTGTTGACATGGCTTTTGAAAGATAGCCTAGGAGGAAATTCTAAAACAATAATGATTGCAAGTAAGTGTGTTTTCATTTATGTGAATGTTCTTCTATCTATTTTAGAAACATTTTCTGTGGGTTAAATTGACTAGCATGGCATAGAGTATGATCATTAAACAGTTGTACTGAGAATACAATATTGTTATATTACTCTTAATAATGTAACCTTTATATCTAAGCTTTAATATGGGCCTACATAGAAGTGGAGAACAAATAATGAAGAGTCCATTTTGGTCATAATACCTTTCATAATAAGGTTCGAGGTCCTAGAGAATTGTAAGAAAATCATACTTTTTCATAGACATTTGGAGTCATTTCCAAGCTAGTGAAATATAATAAGTTTCCCATTAGAGCCATGTGTCGAAATGACAACTGCATTAATAATTTTTCATAAATGCCATTCTGACCATAGCAGCAATAGAAACCATTTGCTTTTTCTCTACTCATAAGGAGTTTCTAAGACTTCTAAATGAAACTTGGTATTGATAACAGGTAATTTTGAAATCTTTTTTCTCAGCTATATCACCTGCTGATGTCAATTATGGAGAAACATTGAGCACCCTTCGCTATGCAAACCGAGCTAAAAACATAATCAACAAACCTACCATTAATGAAGATCCAAACGTCAAGCTTATTCGTGAACTACGAGCTGAAATTGCCAGACTAAAAACTCTGCTTGCTCAGGGGAACCAGGTTAGGGAGCACTGATTTCACAATCTTTAATAGCATCTTCTGTTTTACATTATACTAATGTGTGTACATCAGTTCTAGACTTTTTAAAAAAACAGTTCACAATCTTTTCCTCAGAGATACTGCAGGAGTTTCAAATAGATTATGCTTTCAAAATAAGGATTGTGTTCCCTACAGAAGAACATATCCCCCTTAGATAATCCAATCAGTTCAGTTAATTAATTCTTTAATTTGTTTGCTATTGTGTTTCATTTTAGAAAGAAAAATGAGTAAGTACATATACAGTTCCACAACTATACAGAAATATAATGTAGATTGGGGATCCTCGACACCCAGGCTGTGGCCCATTACTGGGCCTTTAGCCATTTGGAACCGGGCCGCAGACGTGGTGGGTGAGCATGTGTGTGTGCATGCACCCCCATGTGTGAGCAGCTGGTGAGCGCATGTGCATGCACTTTCCTACCACTTCTATGGAACCATCCTCTTCCCCCCCCTTCCCGATCTGCAAAGCCAGAAAGGTTGGGGAACTCTGCTATAGATGCTTTGAATACAGGAAAAAGTAGTCTGTAACAAAAAATCATGCATATCACATGCCATAAATCTCCTTCTCTCTGTAATTGTACAGTTATTTTCAGAACAGTAACATTGAATACCATGGAACACATTTAAAGGGGACACGATGGCTCAGTGTCTAAGATGCTGAGCTTATCGATCAGAAAGGTTGGCAGTTCAGTGGTTCGAATCCCTAGAGCCGTGTAGCGGAGTGAGCTCCCATTACTTGCCCCAACTTCTGCCAACTTAGCAGTTCAAAACCATTTAAAAATGCAAGTAGAAAAATAGGGACCACCTTGGTGGGAAGGTAACAGTGTTCCATGCACCTTCGATGTTTAGTCATGTCGGCCACATGACCACGGAATTGTCATCAGACAGTGCTGGCTCTTTGGCTTAGAAACGGAGATAAGCACCACCCCCTTGAGATGGGAAGGGGAACCTTTACCTTTTGAGCATATTTAATGTGTCTTGTTATTCTAATATTTTGTTTTATCTATTTAACTAGATTGCACTTCTGGATTCTCCAACAGCTTTGAGTATGGAAGAAAAACTGCAACAGAATGAAGCACGAGTAAGTTTTACCTTGTTAGTACCTCAAACACCAACAGTTTTAGACTAGTCCCTATGTATATATAAATTGATTATGTGCCAACAAGTCATTGTGAACTATCACTGTAAGTAGACCTTCTTGAGGATGACCTGTCACCCAGGGATGGGTTGCTGCCTGCGTTACTGCTGGTTCGCTTTGTGCACATTTTGCTAGGCAGGCAGTCGGCACCATTCTTGATGGGTATTTTCCATTGTACTTTAACAAACATTTTTTTATTATTATTTTATTCATTATTAGGTTTTATTTTGCCATTCAATCCGGTGAAAACATGAAAAATGTGTTCATATTTTGAAAGCCAAAAATACAAACAGAACAATAATGCACTTAAGCAAAATATTTGAATTCGTAAAAAACAACCTTTCTCAACCTTTCATTTAAAGCAAATATAATATGTCATTTGAATGAAATTGTGTGTTATGTTTATCCATTTCATCATAATTCAACTCAGTTTTTTCCAATCTTGTGCTTACCAGACATGCTGAATTGTGTGCGTGCGTGCGTGCGTGTGTACATGCACACATTCAATTGAGCCTCTCAAATTTTCAGAAAGCATAGTCAATGGAATTTACTTGAATTGAGCTTAATCAAAATATCAAAAATATTATCAGCCAATAACTGTTTTAGCTGAAAATTGTTGATCTTGTACTTCCAAGAGCCCTCAAATATTTTAACTAAGATTGTCCTCAGTGGATGTCCAGACAGGGAGGGAACGAAGAACAGCAACATCCCTTTTGTATTATTATCATGACATCACATTCTTATACAAAAGGTGCCTAGCTTAACCACAATACTATAATGGTGCTTTAATCGGAATTGACTATTTTCATGGCAATAATACAGAAGTAGTTTCCCAAAATACTTTTTCAACTTCCCAATGTAACTTCGAACCCTCACCACCCTCCAGGCCTTCCGCAAAGCCCTTAAAACCTGGCTGTTCCGACAGGCCTGGGGCTAAAGAGCTTTTGCCCCCCTTCTCGAATGGTATGGTTGTTGTGTGTTTTTAAATTTTGTATTGCTATGTTCGTCTTTTTATCCCCCTGTGTGTACCCCCTTCCCTGACTGAATTGTGAGCTGCCCTGAGTCCCCTTCGGGGAAAAGGGCGGCATATAAATGTAATAAATCCAATCCAAACTTTCAATTCTGAGATTCTCTGGTAGCTTTCCTTACCACTATCCACCATAAACCCTTGAGAGAAGATATGTGCAAGAGCACAAAAAAGGACCTGTTTTCAAACTGATAACAGCCTTCTCATTTTCGAGGCTTGTTCAGCTGCTTTGGTGCCTGTTCCTGGCAATCTCTGAATACTTATGTATGCATATCTTTGATCCACTTAGTTTCTGAGCCCTGGCAAGATGATCCAGGTGTAGACCCCCTATAAACTTGCTTAACCCATTAACTTCAGGCATTTAATTCTATGTGCTTTCATGAGTAAGAAAAAGATATATTAGTTAGTAATTTATATATACTGATTGGTATAAATGAATTCACTATAAATATAAATAAACGCTATGAAATAATCTTTCATCATTGATTCAAAATAAACCCCAGCAGGCATGCCAATCTGCGTTTACATTGTAAACTCTTCTATTTAATGTAGTAAGAATAATTTTGCAGCAAAGCTTTTAGTGTCCATATTGAAATAAAAATGGACTTTTGTTTTAATTGTGCATTTTAATACATGTCTTAAAAATATTAGGACTGAATAAGATCCATGAGAATTACTCATGATACAGTAATGTTGAGTGAATAATCCAAATACTTGGAAAACAGAAAATAATTGGTAATCAGTTCAAATTTGGATATAACCTATGTGTATTAATTTGGTTTATTTTGTAGGTGCAAGAGCTTACCAAAGAATGGACCAATAAGTGGAATGAAACTCAAAACATTTTAAAAGTAAGCAGTAAAACATTTCATTTTCTTCAAAGTTTCAATTTAGGAATGGTTCCTAAAGTGTATTATGTGCTTGTTTATGAACTTCACATGATTTGTAGAATGCAATCTTGTTCAAAGTGTTGTATAATATAATTTTATCTAAATTTGTTCAGAGATAAAAGTTCAAAGATTGTTGTTATTTACATTATAAATTCTCTTTCTTGGAAAATTTACATTAGAAGCTTGGGAGAGAACTTGAATAATAAATCTTTTAATGTAAGATAAAGTAAGATAAACGAAAACCAAGATCTTTTCAGGATAGTAAATAAAATATAAAAATGAATATATGCATGTAATTAATATTTATGATATTTTATTTCTTCCATTAAGTTGAACAGATACAAAAAAATTCAAAAGTTTATGAAGCAGGTTCAGGAAATCCGAAATCTAAAATGGGTACTTGTGCAATAGGTACATTTTACTTGTGTGTCTTTGTGACCTATAATACATTCCAAAAAGGCAAAAACATGATTGAGAAAAACTTTTCTTTATGGCTCTTCTCTGCTCAAGATTAATATGGAATAAGAATATTGTCTAGTCATTTTCATCTAAAGGCATAAACCCAAGCAGGAGATGTGCCTTTGTGATGATCAGGTGATCAGGTATTATTAAAGGATTTTAGTACCATGAAATGAATGGTATTATTAAAGTAGATTTTAGTACCATGAAATGAATAAAAAAATGTATCAATCCAAAGCAGCAACAATTTTTATTATGACCAACTTAAATTACAAGATTGAGCAAGCTGTTTCACTATTATCGATTTTAGGCTCTGTGCTAAGTTAAAAAAAATGGAACAAGAGGTATGACTAGATTTAATAAGAACTCACCCTCTTACAGTTTGTAATAATTAAAGTTATAATGATGGATGTGATCAGCTGAATTAAGTAGGCTGGAGCAGGCTAGATACTAAATGATCGTTGTACCACGAATTATAAAGATATATGGCTGCTTTCTCCTAGAAAATATAAAAACAAGTTTCTCACTAGGTCTAGTTACAGCAGGTAAATAAAATGATGGCATTAATAGCAAAATATATTATAATTGGATTGTGGTGGCAAAACCCTCCCATTAATTCTTATTAGAATATGGAATGGATTGTTTCTAGCTACTGGAGGTCTATCTGGTCACAGACTCACAGGAGGTCTGTAGGATTGCATCTATAAATTGATCAAAATAATAATACATTGAAATACCTGTCTAGTATTAGCATGCTGTTCATGCAGTCAAGGGAAGGAAAGGAAAGGAAAGGAAAGGAAGGGAAGGGAAGGAAAAGGCAAAGGGAAAAGGAATACACATTTTCTATACATCCCCCATTTGGTTTATAGGTAGGTGATATGGCTCTAAAACCACTTCCTTCATTCACATATGTCAAATCACCAGTGTTCATATCTAGAAATGCAGTTTACTATGCTCACCTCAAAAGTTGAACTGGGTTCCATATTTATAACAAGTGACATTTCCTCATTTCTGCTCTCCCTTGCTCTCAATTCTGCCATAAACACATATATTACTACCTTACTTGGCAGCAACATAATGATTTCAGACTTCAAGATACACAGTCTGGAAATACAATGTTGAACTGAAAACTGTCTGGCAGATGGCATAGCAGAATGTACTGATTTGCTTAATTTCTGTCTAAAAATTGAATTGGGAATAAAAATATCCATATAACTCAGAAATGTGCAATTTCTTCATTAGAGGAGAGTTATAATATTCCCCTTCCTCCTCCTCCTTCAAATAAGTTGGTTAACATATTTGGTTTCTCTCTCCTTATTTTGATGTGGCAATCATTTTGAGGTGGCAGCTTATGTTTCACATTTTAACTTATATTTGGTATAACACACCAATATGCTTGCTTGAGGGAGAATGGAAACATCAGCTAATATATCTGTTCAATTTCACTATTGCATGCTTTAACTGTCTTTGGTTGAAACAGATTTTAAGTATTTGGTTAAAATATACTGCACCCAAAATATGAAATAAGCTGAAAATTCTGGCTTTGCAAAAACTATGTTGATTTCTTAGGTATTTGTAGTAGAAAATCAGTATTTTCTTTCTATCTACTTATTTAATTTCCATTATATTCTTATGTTGAAATGGAATGACATATATGTAATTCTTTCTAAGATGACATATACATATCCTTACCTTCTTTGTTTCTAAAATACCCCAATAGATGATATAAAATAGAAGAATATCAGTCATTAGTTAGGCAATTAGTATGCTTAACATCAGACTGTTAAGAGTAACTTCTAGTGTGAATGAAAGGTCAAACTCAGTAAATCAAAGGGAGGAGCTAAAATTTCTGATCTCAAAGCCCCTCAAAATGAAAACTGAGGAATACACAAATACTAGGTTTACTATGCCCCCCTCCTTTTTGGCCTTCTGGAATGTAACTAGAACCTGGCTTTGCGGCTTAGTGTGGAGCCCTAGGGGCATGGGGTCTTTCACCTCCAAAGGTAGCTGGTGGGGTGAAAAGACCTCATCCCCGTCCATTCGTCTCTTAGCTGTCTTAGCTTCAGATTATTGTTTTTTTTTTAATATTGTAATCTGTGTAATTTTAATGTGTTAATGTTTTAATTATTTCTATTTGTAAACCACCCAGAGCCATCTTGTAGGGAAATGGGTGGCATAAAATTAATAAATACATTTTATTTTATTTTATTAATTTTATACCATCCAAGTAAATAAAAATGAAATGAAATAAATGAAAACTAATTTTGTATAGTGGTTAATGCATCAGGCTAGAAACTGGGAGATCTTCAGCTCTCGCTCTGGCCAGTCACACTTTCTTGGTCTTAGGAAAGGTTTACCCAGGTAAAGGTAAATCACTTCCAAAAGGTACAAGAAGGAATCAAAACCTAATTTAAAGGCACAAAGTTGCTCTTACAATCTAGATGTCTATGGAGATTCTCAATCATCCAGGTCATGGTTGTCCCAAAGTGCTTTTTTTCTAAAAGGCAACTGGATTTAAAGACTTATTGTCTTTATTGCTACTTTGTATGCAGGAGGTTAATACCATTTTTTAAAACAGTAAAAAAATTAGAAATTTTCATGTTGAGAATTTTACATTTTGGTTAGAAATTTAATTTTTGTTTTCAATTTTATGCATATGAAAATCAGGTTTACATATAATTTGGACTTTTGGCTAAACTTGAATGGCAAAATTATATTTCTAATTTCTTAACTGGAAAGAGAGAGGTTTCTTTTCAATATTTTACTTTACAGAGCCAGATATCTTATGGTATTTATTATTATTATTGCAGCTTGAGCATCATGGTTTAGTATTCATTCTTGCTTGTGAGTTTATCTAACTACTCAGATTTGTTTTGCTTTAATTTGTGCATCTGTTTGTTTAGATTTGTGTGGAGAGCTGCTTAGCTTTGCAGTCTCGTAAGATGTTGACTGCTTTGACCCCATCTGCTGTGTATAACATCTCAAATGTCACTAGGTTTGTCAATAAAAAATCTGCACATTAAAAAAAGGCAGCCTTATTTACAGGTGTCTTATTAAAATTGCTCAGTTCACTTCCCTTACAGCAAAAGGATTTCCTTTTTCTGGATCTAACATTTTGTTTTAAACTATTTAAACGTTCAGTCCTGTGCAAGCGTTCTCAGAGATAAAACCTGAATTCAGAGGGTCTTGTTCCCTGAATATAAATGATGTACCCAAAATTATAGGCTAAATCTAGTTTTGAATGTATTTTCAAACTCAGGACTATCCAATGAAGATTGCAATTATCTTGAGATAAAAGGCAGAAGTATAATTGTTATCTTACAACACATTTGACTTTTAAGTCTGGTGAGTAGTTTGGATTTTACATACACATACAGAAAGAAGAAGGGAGGGAGGGAGGGAGAGAGAGAGAGAGAGAGAGATCTGAACGAAACTTAATGCATCAGATAAGTAAAATATTGAATTGTGCAGAATGTTTTGACTGCCTCCTAGTATTTTTGATCAGTTTCTCAACAAGAAGGATGCAGAAATACAGGTAGTCCTTGACTTACGACCACAGTTAAGCCCAAAATTTTTGTTTCTAAGTGAAACATTGAAGTGAATTTTGCCCCACTTTATGACCTTCTATGCCACATTTGTTAAGTGAATCACTATAGTTGTTAAGTTAGTAACATGGTTGTTAAGTGAATCTGGCTTCCTCATTGACTTCCCTGTCAGAAGATCACATTATCTATCACAAGACCCCAGGACACTGCAAACATCATAAATATGAGTCATCATAAATATGAGTCATCCGAATTTTGATCACTTGATTATGAAGATACAGCAACTGTGAAGAATGGTAATAAGTCACATTTTTCAGTGTCGTTATAACTTTGAATACTCACTAAATGAACTGTTGTAAATTGAGGACTACCTGTACAATTTAATATCCTCCATTTGTCTTGGATTACATCAGTTCCTTACATGGCTATGCTGGTTGTAATCAGCAGGAACTGAAAATCAAAATATCAAATAATATATTGTCTACTCTATTCTCCAGTGCACTGCTCAGAGAGCCCAAATGCTGGGTTAACACAGCCTATCTGCCCTTGGACTGAGTGATGTTTTTCTTGACCACGCCTCCCTTTGCCTGCACATGCTCAATTCGAAAACTCAGTCCGCCCGAGTTAGGGCTGTTTTGGGAGAGCTCCAGTCTAAGAGCAGAAAGGCTGGAAAAAGTTTCCCAATTTGGACCACGTTTAAATTCTCAGATAGAGGAAATCACGCTTCTACATCAGGTCTGTCTATTTGCCTCCAGTGAGGCTTCCGTCGCTTTAAGAGAAGGGCTGCCGGGTTTTCCCTGCTGTTGCTAATTGCAAGCACTGCAGGGGGTTGAAAAGGCTTGCACAGCGGGGGCTGGCTAGCAAGGGAGCAATTAGTGGGATAAACCAAGTTCCCTGTTGGAACAGGGGCGTCCCAGGGGGAGGAAAAGTCCAGCAAGGCTCTGAGAAGGCTCTAAAGCAGGTGAGCCGGATTGCTAGGATTCCCTCGCCTGCTCCATTTTGCCCGGCAACAGCAGCGACGGCTGGAGCCTTCGCACACCTTCAGGGCTGGAAAGAGCGGGAAGCGGCTGCGTGCGCACCCCCCGCCATTTTGGATCGCTCCGACTCACTGGGCAGAGCGGCAGAGCTCAGAGCGTGCGAGGAACAAGGCAGCAAGAAGAGCCCAGCCAGCCAACGGAGCCTCAGCGAGCCCTCAACGACTGCAGAACGCCGCGGGGAGGCTGGGGGCTAGTCTGGGAAGCCAGCTAGTCTCTCCCTCCGGAAGATAAGCTAAGTCTCGGGGAACCGAGGGCGGTGGGAGGAAGGAAATCCGACCCCAAGGCGGCCCTTCCCTCCTGGAGATTCTGCCAGCGCTTTTGGACTGCAAAGGCCAGCGCGTGCCCATCCCAACTCCAGCTATCTTCCAGGCCTCGTGGGGACCTGAAATGGCTGAGGAATGCAGGGAGGCCTTAGGGGATCAGGTGGGGCCCTCCAGCAAGCGCTGCAAGCTGGATCCCTCTGTAAATAAAGGCAAAGGGCACAAAGGCTCACTTGAAAGGTCTTCTCCAAGAGCCACAGTGGATCCCAGGGAGGTTTCAAGGCCCTTTCAGCCAGAACCTAGCCCAGACCGTCGCAGCAGGGAGTCAGCTTCCCCTGATCGTGAGGCCCAATCCCCCGGGGACAGTGAATTCTTGTCTGGGGATAACTATGCATCCAGGGATCCATCTCCTGAAGCATCTTGGGGGTACCCCGACTCCCCTAGCTCCTCCATCGGAGAGGAACGAGATTCTGTCCAGAATTTCCCCTTTGGGAAGGGTGGATCCAGCTCAGGCAGGCCTAGCCAGCGCAGGCCCAGTAAGCAAAAGAAAAAAAGGGGGAAAAGTCCTGCTCTCTCGGATGAAATGAGGGAGGTAATTGCCTTAGCCATCTCCCAAGGGATAGCTGAAGGCATTAAGCGCAAGGGCTCTCACAAGGGCAAGGCCCCAAAGGAGAAACGCAAACCTAGGGCCTCCACCTCTAAGGAGCCTGTATCCTCCTCCCCATCTTCAAGCCCCTCTCACTCTGGGTTATCAAGTTCTGAGCAGGAAGAAGGGGAGATTTTCGCCCTTTCCGAAGACGAAAACCCCACCCCTGACAAGCCAAAATTCTCTGGCCTGTTTCAACCGTCATTATTCAAGTCTATCTTGCACAAAGCCATGACGGCCACAGAGTTAGGCCCCACTTCCAGACCTGAGGCCTCTCAGGCTTCCACTTCCAAGGATCTTAAGCATGGGTTGTTCAAAGAGACAGTAGAAACTCCCGAGGTTATTCCTGTGCCAGACATATTTATGGACGCGGTACAGCGCCAGTGGCTACAGCCAGGCACCCTGACCAACCCCAGTGGGGGGGATAGAACTCTATATGCAGTAGAAGATAAAAATGGAGGAAATCCTCAAATTCCCAGAAGTAGATGCCCCAGTCGTGTCTCTGACTTCCAATTCCAACCTGCCAGCTGAGCTCCTAGAGGGACTTAAGGCAGAAGATAAGAGGTCAGAAAAGGCATGTCAGAAAACACACATGGCGTCTGCCTGGGCCATCAAGGCATCCACCTCTGCCTCCTTTTCTATTAGGGCCACCCTATTCTGGCTGCGCCAACTCAGGTCCAGACCCCCGCCCAGGAAATCTAGGTGGCGCCATGAGCTAACCAAGATTATTACCGCTGTCGAGTATTCGGCGGATGCCACCTTGACAGCAGCAAAATTCTCTTCCAGAGCTCTAGCTTTCAATATCACCTCCCGCCGCCTCCTATGGCTCAGGCACTGGCAGGCCGAAATGAAGGCTAAATGGAAGCTGGCATCGGCCCCATTTAAAGGGGGCTTTCTGTTTGGAGAGGCCCTGGACAAGTTTGTCACCGAAACCAAGGACAAACGCAAGATCCTTCCGGCAACCTTTAAAAGGGGTGACCGGAAAGGGGCGGGGTCCTTTCGTAAGAGACCCTACAGGAGCCAGGAAACAGGGCAATCTTCTCACCCTTCCTCCTATCAGAGGCCCTTTCAGGCAGGGGGGGATAGGCACCAAGACAGATCCTTCGGGGCTCGTGCCAACCAATCCCAGTCTTCCTTTCGGAGACCATTCCGAGGAGGAGGAAACAACAGTGGTGGATCCCGGCCCTTTCGTAAGGGAAAGTGACGGTCACAGGGATCCCCCCATCGGGGGTCGGCTACGGCTGTATGCCGACAGGTGGGAGGAGATAACATCGGACAAGTGGGTCCTCAACACCATTCGCAAGGGCCTTCTCCTGGACTTCCTATCCTTTCCCCAAAGAAAGTTTATCCGCTGTCCTACCCCCAGGAACCCAGAAAAGAGGGAACGCATGAGGGCAGAAATCTGCCATCTCCTAGAGATAGAGGCGATAGAGCCAGTCCCCAGGGATCAGCAGGGGAGGGGCTTCTATTCCTCCTCTTCCTAGTGCCCAAAAGTTCTTGGACCTCAAGAGCCTAAATCAGCATCTGGCTTACAAGAGGTTCAAGATGCAGTCACTCCACTCCATCCTGGGCTGTGTGAGGGAGGGGGACCTATTGACATCAATAGATCTCAAAGAGGCCTACCACCGGTTCGTCTGGAATGTTATTTAGACGACATAATCATTCACTCTCTCACCACCAAGCAGGCACACCGCGAAGTTTCTCTAACTGTGCAGACCCTGCAGTACCATGGCTTCTCTGTCAACATGGAGAAGAGCCAGTTCCGACCATCCACCTGTATACAGCACCTGGGTGCGGTCATCAACTCCACCTCCTGCCAGGTATTTCTTTCGCCAGACCGGCTGTCGAACCTGAGACGCAGAGTGAAGCACTGCAGCCTTGCCAGGTTGGTACCCATCATTCAGCTGTCCCAGCTCCTAGGGATAATGATCTCGTGCCTGGGGGTGGTTCCCTGGGCTCGCCTTCACGCCAGGGAGCTGCAGTGGTTTCTGCTGCCAGTGCAGAGGGCCAGGAACAGCAACTCACTCAGGCGGGTTCGGCTCCCACGAAAGGTGATCCGGTCTCTGGCATGGTGGAGGTCCAAGGCAGTCAGGAAGGGCTGCCTGTTCAAGGAGCCGGAGAGACTAGTTGTCACCACGGATGCCAGCCTCCTGGGGTGGGGCGCCCACTGTCAGGGCCACCTAGCCCAAGGCCGATGGACTCAGAGGGAGGCCGCCCACAGCATCAATTGGCTGGAACTGAGGGCAGCTCGCCTAGCGCTGAGAAAGTTCGCATCTCTAGTAAGAGGGGCTCATGTACTGTTGATGACAGACAATGTGGCGACAAAAGCGCACATAGACCGGCAAGGGGGCACTCGATCAAAGGCCCTCATGCTCGAGGCAGAAGCGCTGGGCAGGTGGGCGGAACGTCATCTGGCTTCTCTCAGTGCAGATCACATCTCCGGCGTAAGCAACCGGGAAGCAGACTGGCTGAGCCGCCAACGCATCGACCACTCGGAGTGGCGCCTGCACCCGGACCTGTTCCAGCAGATCGTGAGGAGGTTCGGCAAGCCACAGGTAGACCTGTTTGCCACACACAACAACACACAGCTCCCACGCTTCTTCAGTCGCTACCACTCGCCCCAGGCGGAGGGAACAAATGCTCTGAGGTCAGCGTGGCCTCAGGGACTTCTGTATGCCTTCCCTCCACTTCCGCTCATCCCTCAAGTGGTGAACAAGCTCCTGACCGAAAAAGCAGACCTCATTCTGGTGGCTCCCTTCTGGCCCAGAAGGCCCTGGTACGCAGACCTGGTCAGCCTCTCAGTTCAAAGACCTTGGAGAATCCCCCGGGACAAGATTGCCCTCAGCCAGGGGGCCATCACCCATCCGGAGCCCCAGTGGCTGCAGCTAGCCGTTCGGCACTTGAAGGGGAGCTCCTGAGAAAGCAAAAATTCTCTGACCAGGTCATTCGAACAATCCAAGCGTCCAGGAAGCCCTCTACGACTAGAATCTACGATGCCACCTGGGCCGCCTTCTCACGGTGGTGCAAGACTAGGAACATAGAGGCCTCCTCAGCCTCGATCCCCCAGACCCTAGACTTTTTGCAAGAGGGTCTGGATAAGGGCCTTGCAGTCAGCACCCTCAGACGCCAGGTTGCAGCGTTGTCTACCATCCTGGCAAAGGGCTCCTCTCGCTCGCTGAGTCAGCTCCCCCAGATCAAGAGCTTTCTCAAGGGAGCAGCGAACATCAGCCCTCCAACTGTTCACCGGTATCCATCATGGGATCTTCCATTTGTGCTTAAGGCCCTGACCAAAGCCCCATTTGAGCCTTTGAAAAAGACCAGTCTGCGCTACCTCACCATCAAAACCGCGTTCCTGGTGGCCATTACATCCGCTCGCAGGGTAGCCAAGCTTGCTGCGCTCTCTGTCAGGGAGGATTTGTGCGTAGTTCACCCGGACAGAGTAATATTGAGACTTGATCCGTCATTTGCTCCGAAAATTAACTCCCTGTTTCACAGGACTCAAGAACTTATTTTGCCCAACTTCTGTCCCCATCCTTCTCACCCTGAGGAGTGTGAGTGGCACAAGCTGGACGTGAGACGGGCCGTGCGCACGTATGTAAAGAGAACAAAGGACTACCGCCGGTCAGAGGCTTCTTTGTCTCCTTCCTCCCTGCGTCCCTGGGCCGCAAGGTCTCCTCTCACACTGTGGGACGTTGGCTACGTGCTTGCATCAAACTGGCATATGAGCACCAGGGCAAGACGGCTCCGAGACGAATCACCGCGCACTCCACCAGGAGCGCTGCAACGTCTGAAGCCTGGGCAACCCAGGCCTCTATCCTAGACATTTGTTGAGCGGCCACCTGGGCTTCCCCCACGGCCTTTATTAGAAACTATAAGATTGACACCTTTGCCTCAGCCGAAGCCTCCTTTGGCAGAAGAGTATTACAAAGAGTGGCTGAAATGCCAGAGGCTTCGGCACTTCCCCACCCTGGGACTCAATAGCTTGGGCATGTCCCAGCATTTGGGCTCTCTGAGCAGTGCACTGGAGAAAGACCGTTGGCTTACCTGAACGGTCGTTCTCAGGGCACTGCGAAGAGAGCCCAAACCCACCCGGGTGTTTGTATTTTGAACGATGTGGCTGTATTGACTGTAATTGATTACAGGACGGTTCCTTCGTTTTCGAATTGAGCATGTGCAGGCAAAGGGAGGCGTGGTCAAGAAAAACATCACTCAGTCCAAGGGCAGATAGGCTGTGTTAACCCAGCATTTGGGCTCTCTTCGCAGTGCCCTGAGAACGACCGTTCAGGTAAGCCAACGGTCTTTCTAGAACATTATTTATTTCAAATGGGCCTTGTTACAAAGAAAAGATTTTTTAAATGCTGATTAACAGCAAACTTTTCTAGTTATGTTTCCCAACAAACAAGAATAAAAAAATGAAACAAATGTGTTCTGGTCTTTCATTTGATTTTTTAAAACTGCCTATATTTGTCCCATTCAAATGTGTTCTGTTAGGTTAAATGATAGAGGATTAAATCATGCTTATCTTATGATATTGCCACTCATCCCTTCCTCATATGTCCCCATTTAGTCAGAGTTCATCCTCCCAATATTGAAAGGAGTTTCCTTAAATGAGGCCTCCCTCTCTCGTCTTTTGTTTTCAGGATGCCTTATTCATCTCTGTATTCATAGATAAAAGATAAAACTATGAAGAGGTAAACAGAAAAGAATTTTAAAAATGGACAAACCCATCAGGGTCTTTTAGTATTTCAGAAGTGTTACATCTAAATTCGCAGAAATGAAATTTACTTCTTTTTTAAAAAAAACAAGCATTTATGGTTTCTTTTACTTTTGCCCATGGACATGTAGTCAATGTTGAATTTCTTTCTAAGTTGTGGTATCATATTTCCAGGGGTCTTCTACAAATCAAGTGGAGGGAAAAATAGATAAAATATGTATCATGACATCATGTTGCAAATCCCAACCTTTCTGTCATGTATCCCCATGTCATTACATGCCCCTGCTGATGCCTTTTGTTGTTTTGTTGCTCTAAAATTACAACCAAGTTCCTGAATTCGAGCATAGCTGATTTCATATTGAGTTTTTCTTACATCATCTTTTTTTCTCACTCTGTTAGCTACATTCCTCAATTCTCTCTTAAGCCTCCACATCTAATTTCCTCTTCTTATCCTTATCCTTTTCTCTGCTGATTTAGTATGTCTAGTGATTTGTGTCGCCACTTCACCACCTTCTCATCATCACCTTAGGGAGTTCTGCATGCTTGCCTGTCCTCCCACCAGCATGCTATTTCTCTTTGTTGTTCAACAATGGTAGCAATAACTATGACGGCAGCACCAAAAAAGTGGAATATCAAGCAGGATTTAAAGTTTTACAGTTGCCCTCCAATTTTTCCAACTTTTTTTTCTAATAATACCTTTTGTTCTTACTGAGGACTTTTTTTTTGTCATTAGGTCAACCCTTTAATCCTAGGCTGAATTTTCTATGCATTCTTTTTCGCCAAACTAACAAGTTTTCTTAAAGAATAGCTGTCTCTTATGATGAATAAGCACAACTGGTTCTTTCGGTGTGTTGAAACAGAGGGCAAATTTAAGCCACCATTCTAGCATATTGGAAGATTGGCTTCTGCGCTCACAAGACCTGGCTGAATTTCAATTTGCTTGCTCCGTCTTGAACACAAAATGTGGTTTGTGTCATCCTCCCCTTGCACTCTTGAAAATGTGAATTGCAAAGATAGGATAACACAGGTTCTCTGCTTGCAACTAAGATTTTTGCTTGCCTCCTATCTCTGTACCAAACAGGTCCTGTTGTAAACTGGTAGAATTGCTGTGTAAATTGTTCTCAATATCATAAAAGATATGTGAAAACGTATCTCTTTCTGGATTGTAATAATAGACTATAACTTGTTGACAGGAGTCTGTGCTTCCAAATTCCAATAAATTGTTTGAGGCTCCAAATTTTTGGCAACAATTCTTGCATGGATTACTGCCATTTGCATACTTCAGCTGGATACAGCTAACTATTTATTTCAAATGCAGCATTTTATTCAAGCTGTATAATTTCTGTACACATCTTTTTTTTCTGTATACTTTAGTATGATATGGAATATGTAGAAATGATAGTTCATTTTTTAATAGTGCCATTTTAAAAATAGTCTCATGAATATTTCCATTGCTTCATTTATATCAGCTTTGTATCTGATGCTGTACACATAATAAAAGTAATGGTTTCAGAAAAAGGACTAATATAAAGAAACAGAGACGTGGGAGTGTATTTATAATATATATAAATTTGTCCTGTTTGTGTACCAAAACTTTTCCTGTTAGTTCAGTCACATCATTTGTTACATATATTTACTGTCTAGTTTACTAAAATCTAACATGTTGCTGTTTCTTTATGACATATTAAATTATCTTAGTTTATAAGGCTTTCCCGGTTAAGAGCTTTCTCTGAGATTTTACTGTATTATGCTGGGGAAGTTTTATTGGATTCAGAGTTTCCATTCTTCTGATAATGCTAGTCTCCCAGGATTCCTTCACTCAAAAGAAACTCTTTTCAGGGGAGGAAACCTTTGGACTCAACATGAATGAACAATTAGATTAATTCCAGATTTGCACATGACACCAAATTATTCAGGGCTGTAAAAGCAAAAAAGGATTGCTAACAGCTGTGAAGGGACTTCTTCAGATTGAGTGAATGGATAAACAAGAACTGCTGGAATAGCTTTATGCAGCAGAATATGCATAGAGAGAGAAATAACAATAATGTTGAAATTTGCAGAAGGAATTCTGGAGATTAGTGTTATCTTTAAAAAAAGAAGGAAATCTTTATTAGGAAATTATATTTAAATAGGAAGCTTAAATAATTAGCTGTCTTCCAAGTAAAGGGATGAAAGACTTTGTGATCTGCTAAGCCACAATACCTATTACATTACCAGGGTAGTCATAGTATCCATTCATTTCCTGTTGAAAGGAGGGAGAGATTGGTAATAAGCAGAAACTGGAAGTGATGGTGGCCCTGAGGACATCAAGCTGACCAATCAAAAGCAAGCTAAGTAACACAAAAGAATATTTTTTAAAAGAGCTCAAAGAAAGGAATCCTAAAATTAACTTTGACTACCTTTAGTATCTAATGAAAATTACCCAATATATTCTTGAATAAAAAAGACACCTCCCAAGTTAAGAAAAAGATTTTTTTAAAAACTTTCCCTCTGTAGGGATAATCTCATGTAAATAAAGATCATGTTGGTCTGTTCTGTAGTACTATATATACTTCCGGTTGACATATTTTCAGGATATTATACAAGTAGTCCTCGACATATGACCACAATTGAGCTCAACATTTCTGTTGCTAAGCAAAACATTTGTTAAGTGAATTTTGCTCCATTTTACAACCTTTTTTGCTACAACTGTTAAGCGAATCACTGCAATTGTTAAACTAGTAACACGGTTGTTAAGTGAATCTGGCTTCCCCATTGATTTTGCTTGTCAGAAGGTCACAAAAGGGGATCACATGACTCTGGGACTCTGCAATCATCATAAATACATGCCAGTTGCCAAGCACCTGGATTTTGATCATGTGACCATGGGGATGTTGCAACAGTCATAAATGTGACAAATGATCATAAGTCACTTTTTCAGTGCTATTGTAACTTTGAACAGCCATTAAATAAATAGTTGTAATTCGAGGACTGTGTGTATAGATGCACTGAGTGCAGTAAAGGGAAGACAAAAGTGTCAGGGAGCTGGTAAACCTCCACAACAGGGAAAGGCTACAGTTTTTAATGCTTTTTTGGCTTAGGGGAAAAGATAAGGAATAGGGTATGAAGTTATATTTTGCATGGAAAATAGATTATATGAAAAGCTCATCTCTCTTTTTCATGACACTAAAACTTAGTATCATTTGATCTGGTTTAGGATAAGAAAATAAAATACAGTTTTTACCCAGCATTCAGTTTAACCTATGGAGTTAAATTATATTATGATAATCAGTTAAAGATGTTGATTTTCAGAAAGAATTGGATAATAATGTCAATGCTTACTGGATTATATTGGAATGACCGGTACATACATTTCATGATTGGGCATCCTTTTCACATCTAATCTTAAGGCTTTGATAATATAGACTTGATTGAGTACGTTAAACTTTACAAAATAAACCTCTTTCCACCTACCTTGTTGTGCCATTTACCTGATTAAGATATTTAGAGAGGTTCCATCTTTGTGATCTGTGATTTCATTTAATAAAGATTTTGTAGTTAGTGTGATGGCCGGCACACATACTTCTGCTTCTTTTATAAAAATAAAATAAATTATGTTTAAAATCCATTACAATAATATTTTTTATTAAGCAATGGGAACTTTACAAAATTGTTCCAAATGCATGAGTTGCCAAGAACTGTTTGTTAGACAAGTTGTGATCAGCAAGTAAAAAAGTGTGGGATGGGAAAATATGACAGTTGTTTAAACAGTGCCTGGCATTGAATGCTTCACTTACAAAGAGAGTGAAGGAAAATTTCCAGGCATGCACATTATTTTTCATATTTAGGTGATCATTTTTGGGTAGGTTTCATTTATAGCCGTAGTGATGCAGTGGTTGGAATGCAGTACTGCAGGTTAACTCACTGCTTACTCCAGGAGTTTAATTCTGAACAGCTCAAGGTTGACTCAGCCTTCCATCCATCCGAGGTCAGTGAAAAGAGGACCCAGATTGTTGGGGCAATATGCTGACTCTGTTAACCACTTAAGAGAGGGATGTAAGTGCTATTGCTATTTCATCTTTTGAGTTAAATATTTATATTTAGTATGTTTTCATGTGTAAGTAGTTCAAGTTAAATTAACCCTTGTGCTGCCTTTTGTTCTTTTGTTAGAAAATAAGAACCGGTGCAGAATTATAGTGTGTGGATAAACTGGTACATTTTCTTTTAGACTGTCACGTTGCTGATTTCTGTCTACTAACTGGTTGACATTTTGTCTCCAAATCCATGTATTACTTTAGGGGAATTTTAACCCACCATTTGGGCATTGTTTTAGAAACACAAATCTAACAAGCTGATTGAGAATGATGGCAATGGAGTACAGTAATGAAACCAAGAGCTTAATATGTGATTTAATGTACAATTTAAGATGGCATCGTCTATGTCAGTGTTTTTCAACCACTGTGCCGTGGCACACTAGTGTGCCGTGGGAGAATTACTTTATATATAGTCAATATAGGCACAGAGTTAAATTTTTTAAACATTTTCTAATAGTGGTGTGCCTCGTGATTTTTTTCATGAAAAAAGTGTGCCTTTGCACAAAAAAGGTTGAAAAACACTGGTCTATGTGACATTTGTACAATTCTATGTTGCTTGTTTAAGTGGGCTAAGTATAATTGGGAATGTTTTTCTCAAATTTGCTCGGAACAGAATGAAAGAAATATATAATAAGCTATCTAAGTTGAACAGTCTTGGTTTATCTAAGTTGATAACAGAGTACATAGGGGAGCAAGGATTTTACTAAGGAGATCCGTCTAGTAGGTCTAAGAAGAATAGCCTTCTCTGCAGTGGCTTCCTCCCTGTGGAACATCATGTCGACCGAGATAAGACTGATCTCCACTTCGACCCTCTTTCTAAAGGCCTTGAAGACATGGTTCTGCCAATGGGCCTGGAGACCCCAGAGTGATATGGAGCCTATCAAGTGGCTCCAGGGTGGGTGTGCGGGGGTCATTTTATATTGATAATTATACAATTTATAATAATACAATATATATTTAAATTATACAATTTTTATATTGGGGTTTCGTAAGCTGCCTAGAGACACCGAGAATGAGTTAGGTAGCCATATAAATTTTCTTAAGAAATAATAAATATATTCGTAAGCTCAGTATACCCAAAGGCATATGTTTCTTCGATCATGAGTTATGAACAATACTGGAATATTTTATTTACAAACTTGTATATTCCATTTCTTCATTTGGTTTATTGTAACTCTACTTGGATTTGCAATATCTATCTCTGCAGAGATTGGGATGAGGATTTAAAGGAAAGCTCAGAAATAGCACTAGATATAACTTTAGCTCTTCTCAGGGAATGTAGATTCAGCCTGAAATATCTCCTAGTTGCAGAATGAGCAACATGAAGTAGCCTTCTACACTGTGCACCTTCTTGGGCATACTGAGCTTTGATGACATTGTCTAGCTGCTTCTTCTGAACACATTCAAGTTCTTTTGTATTTAACCCTTGTATCAGGATCACATCCTCCACAGATGGAAACTTTTTCTGTCATATTCAGTTATAATCTCTTATGCCTTTTGAAAAAATCCTTGTATAAGTAGTAAGAAGCTCAAACAACATCTAAAAAGACATCTGGACTATGGTTTGTGATATTCGGACTGCTTTCTTTTCCTAGAAGAAAAATATTTGTTAATTTCTGGTTTCACAATACTTCTTGATTTTTTTCTGGTCACTAGATGTCACTGCTGATACAGAAATTTGCTTCCCTTGTATGTGGAACTTTGGTTATATTGGAAAAAAATAAATTGGAATAATCTAGCCTCATATTTTATCTAGATAGCAATTTGAAGAACTGCAAAACATTGTAATAGTTGCAGATTGTAACACAATAATGCACTTCTGGCTAAAAAAAGCATATAAAGCATTATTGCTTGCAGATGCACAGAAACTTGCACAAAGAGTTAAAAATTACTTTCCTTTGTCATTCATTCAAATTACACTGGTAGCAAAAGTGTTAATCATAAGAGGCTTATTTTTCCTTTTTCTTTTTTTGAAGATGCTATTTTCATTAGGATTAATCTCAAGTGACTGCAGAAAAAGAAAGAGTTAAATTCTCCCTTTCTGCCTGCCATAATTCTGATTATTATCAGCTTCACTCAATTTTTTAAAATATGCATGTTAAATGAAAAGATTTAACAGTGTTGTATAGTGCGGCCTTTTGTATTATATATTTGTCCAGCTACTTTTCTAAACTGATAAAAAATTATCCTTCATCTTGTTCTTATTTTTCTTAGTATTTTTTAACCTAAAAAAGCAATCCAATATATTTATTGAATGACATACAAGATCTAAAGAGATTTTTTATTTTTCTTAGACCAATTAGGGTTATATTAATCTTTGTGTTCAATTAAAATGTAAGAAACTTTTTTATTGTATTTTAACTAATGTCTGACTCACTGGATTCCAGTATTTTTAGATTGTCGTTGTGAGAAGGAATGACCCACTTGATATGTCTATTTTCTTATTTATTTTCTTGTAGTTATATCTCACTTTCCCTCTAGGTACGTAAGGTGATATACATAACACTTCTCCAATTTATCCCTATAACAATCCCACGAGGGACACTAGGTTAAGGCAGTGGCTTGCACTAAGTCATCCTGTCAATTTTGATGACTGATTTGAACTTAGATCTTCCTGGTTTTGGTCTAACATCTTAAGGACTACGCTACGTATTTTTGTGATCTTCCTAAACTGGGACATAGTTGTTTCTATAAGCAGTTAAAAATATTAACGTTCCTCATGTTAAGCATTAGTCCAGTGAAAGTCAAAGTCAATGATTATGTAACATTTTGTGGGACTCATCTGGGAGGATGGAGAAGGGAAGACTGATCAGTGAATGAGCTACTGTCTATTTCCCTAAAACTTCCAAATAAAAAAGCATAACAACAAGAAAGCCTTCTAATCTGATTGTCAAAACAAAAAAAGTTTTTTTTTAAATAATAAAGCATGCAAGTCTGACCTATATTTAAGAAGCTATATTAATGTGGGTTGTTGGACTTAGTTTCTAGAAATACATGTTGTGGCTGTCTCACTACCTTTGACTTGTACAATTTGTGTTTTACCGAGCCCTTGAAAATTTGCTATTCGCTCGAGAAATTTAATGCAGTCTACCTATTAAATAATTGATCACTTTAATTCTATTTAATTACTTTGTTTCAATTGCATTAAATCAGATGTAACTTTTGTTTTGGTTTTGCCCACTTCTTACTTCTGATTCTACTTTTGGAGTACGGTCTCTAGGATGCCACTCTTAGTGCAAACTTTTATGCTTTAACCTCTACGTTGGTTTGATGAATTGGTGTGACTGATTTGCTTCTGAGATGTGCACATCTAGGTAGATTGGAATCCTTTGGGGCTGTTTCCCACTTACTGGCAATTGAAAAGCTAGTTGATTAGTTGAATAGAAGATTGACTATAACTACAGGACTTGCAGCAACAGCAAAGAAGTGTGCCATTGCTTGGTCTATTAATATGTACAACATCTGTGGCTGCTTCTATAGACTTTTCTTAAAAAGAGTCATGGCTATGGGAAGAGTATATTTGATTAGGGACTAATAATGATAGACAGATTTTTTTTTTAAAACTCTTCCTAGTAGAAATTGCCCACTAGAAATAATTTCCTATAAATGTTATCCTTCCCAAGTAGACTAGACAGGAAACATGAACAGATAAACTAATCCTGCAGGGTCCTTGGTGCTCTTAAAGAGCTTTCATCATGTCTTCTGACTGCTAGTTGGTGCTCGTAGATGCATTCTGCCAATCTTCTGCCTGTTTGTCCTACATAGTGGTTGCAGTTCTTACGTTGTACAATTCTTTAATTTCACAACATATATGGTTAAATGGCAGATTTAACCATAGTTTCAATTGGGAAAATGTGACCATCCTTGACCAAGCCAAGGCCAAAAATGGCAGGAAATTTCTAGAAGCCTGGCATTCTGAGAAATCAACCGTAAATAAGACACACAAACATGAACATCTATAGACTATGCAAGAGACTATCACCTAGCCCAAAAAGGAACGAAAAGACCCAAGCACTTCGCCATCAGCAATCAGCACCTACATCAGCACAGATTAACTCCAGGGTTAACATCAGATCAACAATCAAGTAAACAATACACCAACCAAGAAACTGCCAAAGAATCCAACAGCAATCAGCCCAACCAAAGGATCTCTAAGGCTACCCTCACAAGCACTGACAGGCAAGCCACTAGAGTATAAACTGACAGCAAACAACACCCTTTACAAACACTGATGATATTATCCAATTTGGGTAATTAAATGACTGCAAGAAAAAAATCAAACCCAGAGAGCATCAAGGACCCCTCATGTCAACCCTGAGCTATAAATATTCTCCTTTATTAAACTAATCCTCTATTTTTTTTACTTACGTGTTTTTATCCTGCCTAAATAACTTAAGACTGAAATCCTCCTATTAGGCAGCTCTTTTGTGCCATCTGTTTAACAATCTGAGAGACTGCTTAAAAACCACAACTGGAAGTGCAGAGATTGCCAATTGTGGTGCAAAGCAGTCACCTTGATTTTTTGTGTATTGACTGGATAACAACCAGGATTCTGGTCTGAATTGTAGTTGTAGGTCTAGGGTTAACCTTTATGAAAAAAACATATTTCAATGACTGTAAAATTGGGCATTTAAAAAAAAAACTATGTTAAAATAGGTAAAATTTACACATTTTAATCTATAATATTTCCTCTGAATAGGCATAATGCAATGAAAAAAAAACCCTAAATGTTGTGGTTAAATAAATTAAAACAATCAAAAAGATTAATAAACTTATGGTAGCATAAATATCTTTATAGAGTAAATTCTAATTCTTTCTGTTGAATATAGTAGAATTAAATCTGGACAACATAGCATCTCATTTTTAAAACATAAGGGCTTTTTAAAAAATAGATAACAAAGTAAAATTCTGGATCTGTTCCTGAAAAACAAGAGAGTAAATTTCTTTCCACTTACTGGTATATAAAATCCTTTTTGCTGTGCCCCAGGGTTAGTTAAAACAAAGCTTTTAATAAGATAACATATTTTAGGAATATCATTCAAAACTAAATTGAAATCTTTAAATACACTTTTCTTCTAAAAGTTACATTGGCATGGTGTTAATTTGAAACCACAATAAAGCTATAATAGATCAAGACCAGAGTGGGTTCCTATCAGTTCGGACTGGTTCAGTAGAACTGGTAGTAAAAATCGGGGTTGGCTCTCCGAACCGGTAGTACCGGCAGACTGGCCACGCTCTTGAACCAATTCTCTGCCATCTTGTTTTTAAGTTCTGTGCATGTGCAGAACAATTTTAATGAACTGTGCATGCGTGCACAGCACCTCTTGCTGCCTACACACAGGAAAGCATTTGCGTTAGCCTATCTCTTCCTCCCCACCAGCCAGAGTCTACGAAAGCCACCAGTATTGCAGCCATGGTGGGAATGATGGGGCAGCCCAGCAACTTTTGCAACTGTATGGCCAGCGAGGTGGGTGGAAGGGGGGTGCAATACCTCACCGCTTGGATCTTGCCAGGACATCCGCCCGCCCTCCCTCTGGTCCAGAGCACCGGCCCTGCTCACTTTCTTCCTTCTGCCACTGTGCTGGGGCCAAGAGTGGCGGCAGCGGTGCTCCAGGAGGCTGTGTGGATGTCCTGGGGCTGCACCTCAATAGTCTCGGCTCCAGCACAGTGTCTCCCCCTTTGCCTCAATGCCGGTTAGCTATTGAGAGCCAAGCCTGCAAGTCCAGAGGAGAAGGAGGAGACGTTGGCATGTCCCCATTTTCGCCTCCCAGATGATGGCAAGCATTTAATACTACTTGTAATATTTATAATATAAAATCCTAGCCGTAGAAATATGATTATTCAAAACCAAAGTATTAAGACTTTTGCTGAATGGCACGTAATACACTGTAATAGGAAATGAGAGGGGAGGGGGGAAGGAAGGAAGGAAGGAAGGAAGGAAGGAGGGAGGGAGGGAGGGAGCTGAGAATGAGATAGAGATATGTGTGTGTGTGTGGATGGATGCGCCTGGGTCCATCCACTGCTTCCACTCACCTCCTCCCCCTCACCCTTTCCCCGCTGCTTTGATCAAATCAACAGGAGAATTGCTGAGACTTTGGCATCCAGTAGATCGAGAAGGAAAAAGTGGGCTTGTGCCAGCGATAGATTTTTAAGGGAACTGAGTGTTGGAGCCCAAAGCCCAGGCTACCCACTTAAAGAGGAAGGAAGGAAGGAAGGAAGGAAGGAAGGAAGGAAGGAAGGAAGGAAGGAAGGAAGGAGCGAGCGAGCTGGAAATCAAATGGAAGGAAGGAGAGGGGAATGAGAGGGGAGGAAGGAAGGATTGCATGTGGCCCCAAATAATTTTTAGGGCGGGAGGGAAAGAGAAAGGAAATATTCTAATACATTATTACTAGTATGTTTATTAAGATATTAAAAACTGAACACCTTTCTTTCTTTCTCTACTATATTGTTTTGCTCATTTCCACATTCTTAAAAAAAAAAACCTAAATTATCTAAATGGGATCATTTAGAGTCAAGTTAACGAATGTGAGCTAAAGATTTTGTCATGGAGTACAATCAGTTTTGAACAAGACTTTTGGAGGTCCTTTGGATATAATTCCTAAAACATGAGAGAGAGAGACAGAGAAAAAGAAAGAGAGAGAGGAAAGAAAGAAACAGAGAGAAAGAAAGAAAGAGAAAGAAAGAAGGAAGAGAGAGAGAGAGAGAGAGAAAGAGAAAGGAAAAAAGGAAGGACTGTTAACCCTGGCACTAGATGTGGTTTCAGAAGATGCTTCTGAAACCACAGCAATCTAGGGCTGGAAGGGACCTCGAAGGTCATCTAATCCAACCTCCTGTCCCAGCAGGAAACCTTATATCATCTGGAATATTTTGGTGCCTCTAACAGAGAGGAAAATTGCCAGAAAGGAGAAGTTTACTAGGATAAGGCTGCTGTGCAGAGAAAGAGATAGTCCTTGACTTATGACCACAATTGAGCCCAAAATGTTGGTTGTTAAGGAAGACCAACCAGTTACATGACCATGAAGCCATATCTACCCAGTCACATGACCAACAAGCCATGCCTATTGTCATATGGCCATCAAGCCACACCCACCAAACAAGCCATGCCCACAGAATTGGTAGTAAAAAATTTTGAAACCCATCATGTTAGTTAAAAAAACCCTTCACATTTCATAGATTACCAGCATGGATCCCCAACATGGATCCCCCAAAAAAGAGGGTGAAAATTTGGAAAGCCAAAATGTTGAAAATCCACTTTCCAAGACAGAATGCTTTAACCAAAAAACAAAGCAAAACCCCAAGCATTTAAGCATTCTGTTTTGGATATAATATATCTGAAATAATATCTTCTGATGAATTAGCCTTATTTAAAAATTACAAGTGGGATATTTGATATTTCCTTATATCTGGATTAACTGAATTTCCAAAATTAAATATTTTATTTCCTTCTGAAAATAAAATATATAACCAATCAAGTAGTCCTTGGTTAATGACAGTAACCCCCCTCCCCCAATATAAATCAGTGTGGCAGATGGCAGGAACTTGCAAGACCCAGGTGGCTCAGAAGGAATCCTGTAGATGAGTGAGAGGCTGCTGCTGACTGTGGGAGACCATGTGAGGGACTGGTGTTGTGCAAATGTGGCAGGTGGGGAGTGGCTGCTGCAGAGTGTACAAAGGTGTGTGAGGACCAGCACAGTGCAAGTACAGTGAGGCTGGGGGTGGCTGCTGTCAGGGGAGGGAGAGTTACCAGACCAATTTGCAACCTTCCCTGGTGGCTTCCTCATTGAGTTTGCTTGTGGGAAGTCAGCAGAGAAGCTCACAGGTGGTAGTCATATCATTGTGAGATCCTTCAGCTGTCATAAATGCAAGCTGATTGCCAAGCATCCAGATCACAATCTCATACTGCTGGCTTGCTGGGATAGCTGGAACTTCCAAGAACGGGTTGGAAGAACCATCATTCAGTGCCATTTTAATTTTTAATAGTTGCTGAATAAGTGAACACACACATACACACTTTCCATGTGATTGACATCAAAAGTAACTGCTATAAATTAACACAATTTGTGTTTTAACCAATTAATTAGTTGTGCAGGTTTATCTTTTATTGTGACCTGGAGTCTCTGGTTAGGAAGCAGTGAAAAAGAAAGGTATCATATGCTAAAAAAAACATCCTATGCTGATTAATTAAAGAATATATTTAAGATTTCTCCAGTCACTATTATATCTCAAAATATCACTGATAGAATAAACACATATGCCCCTCCCTACTTTAAATCTGAGATAGTTCTACATTTTTAATCTTATTTCCAAGATGCTATGTTTTGTAGCATTTATTCTAATTATCAGCAAATTCTCTTTCCTTTTCCCATTAAAATAAATTACATGTGCTTATTTTTCTAAGTTCTGTCATTGTTCTGATGTTTAGATTGAGATTTATTCTGCTCTCTAATATATTAGCATTGAAAGCCTCTCTTGCGATGCAGATGGCTACACTTTGGCAAAGTAGTTAAACAAAAACCGAAAAAGCACAAATGTGCGTAGAAAGACCAAATGCTTCCAGCTTAGTTGCTGTTGCATAAAATTCCTTTATCTGTTTTTTTTAAAAAATCTACAACAGGTTTTTGATTGTGAGCAGAACTAGGCAAAATATTGTTAGAGAAATTAATGGAATCTTTGCAGATGTTTGAATAGATATTTATCTAAAAAGGCATTTATTAATTTTGGTCACTACACTAAAAGCTAATGCTACATATTCTAAAAAAAATATAACTACATTGGAATCTGTAAAATGTTTCACAATGAAAACTACTAATACCTCATTAATTATGCCACTTCACGAGAATGGGATTGCTAATTTCCTTGTATGTTAATAAATGTATTTGTGAAGTGAAGTCAGTAAACAGTTCATAGGAGGGAAAAGTAATAAAAGAAAGAATGCATATTACAACATCTATAATGGTTGTAATTCTTTCACATTATCATCATTATGAAATGAATAGCATAATTAATTAATCCACATCCTTATAACTTTTATTCTAGTAGTTGCTCAGTTGGTCAGAACTGCATGTTACATCTGCCTTTTTCAAACTGACATTCAATTTTGAGGCCTCTTGATGTATTTTACTACCATCTGTTTTTCACGGTAAGCTATTTACAGTCTTTGTGGTGTAACATCACGTCCCCTATTTATTTTGCAGCATAATATTAATGGGTTTTCTTGATTGATGAGGATAACATTATTTACAGTATAGAGAGAAAGAGAAATTTAACTAGGAAATCTCAGCACTGTGTGGAATACATATTTTTATGTCTTTAAGCATCAATTTTTTTATGTATCATATGGCATTTTGATTGTTTCCTTTAAAAAAGACATTGTTTTTGTTCTGGACTTGGTATTTTTGTTCTAAATATAGTATGGTAATAATATGAACAAAAAGCTAATTTCTGAAAATTTGTAATAAATTCTAAAGTCTCTAGATACTAAAAAATTATTTTTTGGAAGATCTTAAACCTGCTAGATTAGGATTTGGATTACTGTTCTCCATGTTGTTGTGGTGTATTTTAAATTAATTTTTATTGAATATAATATACTGCACTCTGGTATTCATTTAAATATTCTAGCATATGTACAGGTTTTCAGATATATGTTTTGTTGTAACAGATTTGTATCTTTAGGGATTTGGGAGGTGGCAAGGACAGGAAAAGTTTTAGTAAGGAGGAGTAGGAAGTGGCAAAAAAAAAGAAAAGCAGAATAAATTTTAGAATACTAAAATCAATTTTATTTCAACTATAAAAAGATAAGATAAGGACTAGAAGATCTCCAAGGTCCCTTCCAACTCTGTTATTCTGTACTCTAAGTACGTGATGAACACAAAAGGGGTACTAACACATCTAAATCCTGAACGGATGCCTGGAAGGACATGTTAAAAACAAGCCCTATAACAAGTCCTTCCATGATTTATTTGCTTGACATATTTTATATGAACAGGACAAAGAATTCATAGTACATAATTATATCCATACCTCAATGAAGGTGGAGAAGGATATTATAATTTATTATTTAATTTTGTTATTTTATTTATTTGTGTCTTGTCTTTATTATTTTTACAAATAACTCAAGACAGTGAACATATCCAACGCTCCTTTCTCCTATTTTCCCCACAAGAACAACCTTGTGAGTTGAGTTGGGATTAGATACTGTGACTGACGCAAAGGATATTCGTCCAGATCTCTAGGTTTGTTGTGTTTGGTACCAACCCATTGGGGTTCGTTAGATTGTTTCATATGCGAAATTGAGACTTGTGGAAATTATTTTAATTCAAATTTTGTTTAAATTTCCAAAAATCTCATGTATTTGAGAGCTATTTTTCATGTTAGGGGAATTATTTTAGCTTTTCATTCAAAACAGTTAGCAGTTTCATCTATTGCTGATTTACTTGGTCATGATAATAAAGCCTATTGACATTTTTAGGATTTCACTAAGAAATGTTACATTCATCTAAAATATAAAGTACAAACAGAATGGATATATATTTGCAAAAGAGACCATTGAGTTGGACCAGCTTTCTTTAGTGCACGGGTCTCAAACTCATGCTCTCACATTGTCGTCACATAATGTACCATAGCTTTCCCCCCACCCTCCCTTTGCTAAATCGGGGGTGGGGGTGGCCAGTACAGGCCGCAAGTTTGACTTTACTGCTTTAGTGTACAGTACAGTTAACATGGTTGTATGTATGGTATGTAACATGGGAACCACATTTAAGTTTGCTGCCTAAATAAGAGATAGCATATATATTTCATGATGCAAACTAATGCTGGTTTTGTTTTCTTTTGAACTTTACTAGTTAGAAGAACATCCTTGGGTGAGGATGGATACAGGCAAAGTATGTTGGGTTGTAAAGTTCAGTCCAGAAACAAACATGTGCAGTTTGTTCTTAAGTATTATTAAACTCTTAATATTGATTACGTGTCAGAAGGCTTTTCAAAGTTTTATGGATTTTATTTATTAGTTGCTTTCCTTGGTGTGTACTTATTAATTTGATGATGTAAATGCTTTATGTATTAAGAAGGTTATTAAATGCATTGAAAGGTAGCCCAAGAAGATGGATTAGAAGATGGGTTTATTTTAGATTCCTACCTCCACTCTATATACTATATTACAGATCCACTGTGAATACTGTGTGCAAGATACAGTAGTGTTGTATCAGGCAGTGAACTAAGTTGCTTCAATACAGGAGTATATTAAGCTTGGAGAAAAAATACTCATAATAAACATTTCTAAGCAGCAAGCAGAATTCACACATTTGAGGAAATATAAAACACATCAGCAAAGTTCTTAACTGGGAAGCAGAATTCACACATTTGTGGAAATATAAAACACATCAGCAAAATCCATAGCTATTTGACCAAAGCCAATTACCTATGACATTTGAGAGAGCAAGGCATTAATTATTTTATGGTGGGGTACACAAAATCAAACTGATTGGTTTTCAAAGGCCATTTCATCTGATCTTTTTTATTTGAGAAAAACGTGAGTGTATTTTTGTACTGTCTTGACCTTTAGCTGGTCATTCTCATTTTTGTATTAATTTTCCTATAACTTATAATTTCAACATCATGTCACTGGAAATAAATACATTTATTCCTGTGTAAAAATAGCTTATCGTGGCTTCATCCGGGGTAATAGAAAATTCTCATATGTACCCAAAGAATCAAAACTAGTAGTAATATATTTATGATCAATATTTTGCTAGGGCAAAATAAGTTGCATTGTTTCTCTATTTCTACTCCATTTTGCTATCCTTTATCCCATACTTTCAAGAGAGTTGCATTGTCCTGAAACGGTTTTGGGGTTGTTACATGAGATGTGATGGATTGGCAAAAATCATATGGTCCATTTTCTGCAATTTTACCATGAAAGAGTAAACAACAATATGCAGATCTCAGAAAAACAGTAAAAAATAGGAAAAGAAATGAAAGGCATGTGATAAAGAACAAGAAAATGAAACCTAGCTAAAATTGGTTCACATCAACAATACTAAATATATCTTCCCATATTTAACCATACTTTCGCTATGTCTGCTGCTTCATAGATTGCCTATGTGATTTAAATTTCGCATTTCTTTGATTTTGGAGTTATCATGAACTACATCCAACCATAACTTAGATTTCCCCTTCTTCTTGATCCATTTATTTTTCCTTCATAATTGTTTTATAGCTCATTCATTCTCTTCATGTGATCAAGCCACCTTTTATATTTATACAATATTTATTCTTTTGTTCAAATATGTGTGAATTGACATGCTTCAGTCACATATTCAGAACCAACCTTTTTCTAAACTGACATTCTCTAAATATCTAAACCAGTGTTTCTCAACCTTGGCAACTTGAAGTCCTGTGGACTTCAAGTCGCCAAGGTTGAGAAACACTGATCTAAACACTAGAAAAACTGTTCTGTTTGTGTATAGTCTTTAACTGGGCAAAATAATGCACTGTAGGGCAACAACCTTTGCACCAAGGTGCCTCAAATGGGCTTATATAGAATATGTTTAAGTCTGCGATCCATGACTCCCATGCAATAAACCCCAAAACTTTAACAAGTGAAATAAAACATATTATGACATACAATTACCATAAAACATTTTGTGATATAATAGAAAATGTCATAAAACATATCCTGTAGTGAAGGAGCAGTTGCTCAAGTGCCAAGCCATAATAGGTAAGTTTCCCCCAAATTGCCTGTTGCTAGACAGACTGAAATTAATCTGTCAGGAGCAATGGACTCTGTCTCGATGTGGGAAAGTGGCATTTGAGCCATAGATGAGTATGTTCTCACGTTCAATTTTTGTTGCTCTGCTAGGTAATGTAATATTTTAAAACACAATCAACTGTATTTATTGGTGTTACAGACTTTTTCATTTATATCAGTTTCCAGACTTAGATGCACTGAACTCTATATACACAATCAACCATGCTGGTTGAAGGAAAGGGGGAATTGTAGGTCAGCATATCTAGAATGTCTGTTTTTATGGAGAAACTAATTTATACCAATTAAGACAAAATGAGGCATGAAACTTGTAGGAAACATTAATGTTCAATTCCATTTTTTAAAATACAAGAAGATTAACATTAAATATCTTTTATATGAAATTCAGCTGGTTCTTTTCTTTTGGCGTTTTTTGATTCTAGCAATGCTAGCTACTTGATTTAGTTGCTGTAAATTTTATTTCACATGTATTTTTGCACATCAGCATAGTACTGTATGGAGGTTTTAACTATAAGATTTTGCAGCCTTAAACTGGAGAAGTGTATTTGATAAGGATGGACTAAAACTTCTTTCAAATGTATGAAATTTTGGTGATCTGCTGTGAGCATATTTTTAGCTAGTGCTTACATCAGTAATATTATGGCATTTGCCCATGTTTTAAAAAAATAAACTGGATTATTGAAATATGTTTTATTGAAGAGTTTTTAGAAACTTTAATACAACAAAATATAATCATCAAATTTATATTTGGGGTAGGTTTTATAAAAAATATGAATGTTACTCATCTGTATATTTGTTACCAATGGAAGCCCCGAGTACAAATTAAAATTACTTCTAGGAGGTGCAATTTTATTTTTTACGGCTCTATAGAATTCATTGCCATAAGTCAGACATTATGAGTTCAAAAATTATTGAAGGATGATATTAATCATACGCTGTATCAGTCTTCTTGCTCCTAAGTATTTAAATACCAAAGCTTTGATACTTACATGCTAAATTATGCTATTTTGTTTGTTGCGTTTCTTTTCTATTAAATAAATAAAATCAACATTCAACTGATTTATGATGATGGTTCACACTATTATGATTATAGTCATTTCCATTATTTCTTTTAACACTGATTATTTTACCCTCAGTTAAATTATATAGCTATTGAATCAATATGCAAAAATGTCTTTAAGAGGGCTTTATCATGTTTGTGTTTATAGGAGCAAACTTTAGCTCTGCGGAAAGAAGGAATTGGAGTTGTGTTAGATTCTGCGTTGCCTCATTTAATAGGCATTGATGATGATCTTCTGAGCACAGGTATCATCTTGTATCATTTGAAGGTAATTCAATATTTTTTCTGCTTTCCAGTTTCCAAAAGGACAGTTATGTTTTTGTACTAATTTATTGTCTGAAAAGCTAAACATCTGTTACTCTCTGCAAAATGGAGATTAATTACTGAATATTTTAACTTATTTAATATGATTTTATCAGTCATCTACTGCCTATATCTGCCCTGAGGATTAGTGATAGATGAATAACATTCTTAATTTTATTTGTTCTTAATTCATTTTACTCTGACTATGGCTTGTTGATGCTTTGAAACATTTAATTTTCTTTTCTAAATAAGCACAGAACTAACAATAAATAAATTCTAACAATATTATAAACCATATGGTTTTAAAATGAATTTAAGTGAATTAAATAAAAATATTACTAACTGTCATGGGAAGCATGAAAAAGCAATGCATCACTAAATATTAAGACCTCTAGTTCCAGGCAAATGTAGTTAAGCTTGTATAGGAAGAGAGGATACGTTAGTATATGCTTTGTATTTAAAAAAAGTGTTATTTTTGAATCTAAAATTCACAATAAATCCAATGAATTCTTGAATTTTAGAATTGAGAGCAGCTTCTTTCCTGTTCATAGAGCTATAGGAAGAGAAATTAAATAAGAGAATTACTGATATAATTTTCCTTTGTAGCTTGAGCAAAATAACTTTTCATATGCACTCAATAATCTTTCAACATAGTAGCAAAATATAGGTAGTTCTTTTTCATGATAATTTTATTAATGTTGTTATTATGGTGATAAAAATTCATACAAAGTAAAAAGATTCAAAATAATAGCAAGTACAGAAAAGAAAAATAAATTACAAAAGAAAAAAAAACAATATTGTAAAGAAGAAAAGAAATATATAAAGAAATAACTTCACCCTTTATCACAAATGTAAACAATTTTAGTAACTTATTATCTTTTCTTAAAATACAACAGGTGATCTCTTCTCCCCATATCCCATATTTTACCTATAAACAAATCCTTAAAACCTCATTATTCTACCTGTGATCAGCAGAACTCCATTAAAAATACTAGTGATCCCAACATATCTATTTTAATCCTGACCAACTAAGCCAGTTTTATATTTCTTCCTTTTATTTTTAATAGTCTTGATCCTTAATCCCTTCAAATAATGGGGACCCCTGCACTGAGGCTTAAAAGAAACTCACCTGATGGTTTCAGATTTTTCAATGCAAAGAGTTTCTAACACTTGAAAAACAGTTAGCAATAATCTTGACTCAGCAGACCTGCTGATGTAAGTCCCAATAATATTTGGGAAAATTTAAAAGATTTCCCCAAGAATATTTGGAAAAAAGATAACTTTTATTGCAACTTTTAGTTAATTTTATGATTTTATATACTGCTAGTCCTTGGCGTACAACTGGTCATTTAACGATTGTTGAAAATTAAAAGAGGCCTGGTGAAGGTGCCATGGCTGTCATAAAATGTCTGCCATGCCATAACCTGTCAGAGGAATATATTTCAGGCACTTGGGAACCAGCTCACCTTCACAATTGATTTCGGTGTCCCATGGTCACGTGACTGCAATTTGCAGCACCTTTTTTTTTGTGTGCTGATTTTCACTAAAATCAATCCCGTTTGGAATATTGTGTTCACACTTATGACTATGCATTTTCTTAGCAACCACAAAATTTGCTTAACAACCATAGTGATTCATTAACTCCCTCAAAAAAATATTGTAAAATCAGCTCGCGTCACATTGGTGTCAGTTTAGGAGTGTAACAACTTATGACCAGAAATCTAGTCCCATTTGCAGTCAAGGACTACCTCTAACTTTAGTGACTATAACATGTCAATTTTTCTTTTTTAGGAGGGCCAAACACATGTTGGCAGAGAGGATGCTGCAAGAGAACAAGATATTGGTAAGTGTGCTCTCTTTCTCTTTTAATCTAATAGCTGTTCCAGCAGTTGATGGTTGAAGGGGTAGAGGAATGGTTTCTAAATTTATAAACTTGAAAGGGACTTTAGAATTACTATTCTAACACATACAAAGACTGAGATACACATTCTTCATATCCCCCATCCATGGATTAGGGCTATGCATAAAGTACTCATTGCCATGAACAAATATGCATTATAGGATGCTTACAGAAGAAATCATACCTGTGGTTTTTGGAAGAATGGTGATGTAAATAGAACACTGCATTATTATTTTTTTACTAAGGTTTATGATATTGGAAATAAGCCATTATATTATAAACTTCTTATCCCTGGCCCTTGTCTAATATTTTATGAATTCCCCCCTGTTGTTCTCAGCATAATACTGCATAGGAATAAAAGTCTTTAGCTCGTAGCAATGCAGATTTATACTTTTTGCTATACTTCTATAGCTCTCAAATTAAAACAGTCTTATATCTCTGTTTTGTCGCTGTGCATATGTGTATATAGATTTATAAAAAGATAAAATTAAAAATTAAAAGTTAAAGAGGAAAATAATACAGTTGTTGAAGATCCATGGTACGTATACGCACACACACACACACACACACACACACAAACACACACACACACACATCAGGACAATATATCAGAATTTTGGTTGGAGCAAAAGCAGTAGTGAATAGAAGTAATCCCTAACAACAACAGAGGCAATGCCTCCAACTTGCCCAAAGCACAACTCTGATTAAATTTTGGAACTGTGATCAAGTAGTCTTCAATTTAGGACTATAATTGAGATCAGAATTTCTATTGTTAAATGGTGTGGTCACAATATCCTATGACTGCATTACTTAGCAACAACAATCCCTGTACTCCCTGTTGCTATTGTTAACTGAATTCCATGGGTCATTAGCCAAGGATCCATCCCAATTTAAGCCATTCCCAGCTTGGTCTATCCCAGAACCTGAGCTTTGGTTCTTCCAAGGTAAGGGACTATTTCTCCTTCATCCCCTGCTACTGCTTATCCCCCCCCTCCACCTCTGCCCTTTGGCTGTTCTGCACCAAAAGACAGAGTTGGAAAACAACCCCAGAACTTGGTTACTTGCCATTGTTGCTTGGGATTCATGATATGCCATGGATTTGGGATTTAAGAAGTTCTTCAACTGTAGTGCAGAGCCATAGCTCAATAGCATGACAATAAACTGCATCTACCCCAGAAAACCCCATCTGCTTTAGGAACTCCCAGCAGACTGGCGTAAAACAGCAACCCAAGGAAGCCTAGATGCTCCAGAAAACTTCAGCAGCATGGAGTGATGCTACAGACCAACAGTGTGAAACAAACACCCACCCAGCAATGCAGCACATAGCCATTGTCCAGCAGCCTGGCACAAAACAGCCACCCACAAAGCCCCAGTCACCTCAGCCCAGTTGCCCACGCTGCCCTATACGCTGAGACTCCGGCTGTCCTGTACTCTGCCATACCAGATGACCTTTGCTAACTATGCTCCCATTGCTGATGAGGATGCCCACTCTGGCCCTTTGTGAGGTAGCTGTAAGCTGTTTGAGACTTTCCTCCATAATTCTCTTGAGGAAACTCTAATGTGCGGTTCCACCACAAAACCGCTAAGCCCTTATCCGCGCCAACATAAGTGCGGACGGCAAATCCGCGCCGTCCGAAGCGCTAAGGAAAAAGGTGACCCTACCACGATGACATAACCGCGGAGGGCAAATCCGCGCCTTCCAAAGCACTCAGCACCCTAAACCTAACCCTAAACCTAACCCTAAACCTAACCCTAACCTAACCCTAAACCTAAACCTAACCCTAAAGCAAACCCCTAAACCTAATCCTAACCCTTACCTTAATTTAAATCAGCCCGTCTGTCGCCGTGCTGTTGTCGCGGCGGTGATGACGTCACGGTGATGATGTCGCGGCTTTAGCAACGCGGTTTTATCACCGCTATTTTGACGAGCGCGGTTTTGTCGTGCCACGCTCATGTGCGCAACCTGGGGAGGATAACCTTTGTATGACTAGCAACTGCTTCACAAAGGCCAGGGTGGGCATGTGTGGTCAGCAACCGAAGTAAGAAGTTGGCAAAGGGCAGCTAGGGCAGCAAGGGCTGCAGAGTGCAGGGGGTCAAAAGGACATGGACGGGGAGAAGATTGGAGGGAATTAAAGCACCCTTGCAGTTGTAACTTCAGGTGGGCTGCAAAGCACCCAAATTTTGCTCATGTGTCTGTGGGGGCGCTGCAATGGCTGCAACTTCAGGGTCCAGCCGTAAGTTCCTTCATTCAGCATCACTATAACTTTTAATGGTTACTGAAAAAATGATCATAAACCGAAGACTCCCAGTAAAAGAAAGGTACAAAGCTGAGACATAGCATTTAGAGAAAATCCTATGAATTATGGGTCTGAAATCAGGCTTAGACTGATTTGAAAATCATCATTCCAGATTTACCATCGAAGAAACCATCTGTCCATTTCAAAGGGAAGCATCTGGCTTTCAAAAAGAAAGAGTAAAGACATTAAAGGAGTAGGAGCAGCTGCTGGTCATGTTAGAAGAAGAATAAGGGGTGCTGTTTCCACTTAACTGAATGGATAAGACTTCCAAGTATGCATAACCACTCATTAGGTGGAGGAATTATGCATTTTGTAATTCTGAAGGATTTGATTTTACATGCTAATAGGGCCAAATTTCACTATGTTTACATTATAATATTGAGTATATATACACACACACACACACTCACAGGGTCGGGGGGAGAGGGGATGGGTCTGCCCGAGCAGTGGGCATGCATGCCTACCTCTCACGCAAATGGAGTGTGTGTCCATGTTCTTGCCTGCTTCTCACACAAGTGAGGATGAGCGCGTTCTTGCCCCCTCAATTCTGTGGCCTGGTTCCAAATGGCTCAAGGCCTGATAGTGGGCTGCGACCCACAGGTTGGGGACCCTTGCTCCATATGATTCTCTAACACAATACAATTTTCAATGTCCACTGATATCTAATCAATTTCATGTTTGAATTGTTATTTTAAAAATGTGTACATTTTGATCTATTTCTTTGTTTCTATGTAGACTACTTTATTTATCTTGCTTATTTATATTCCTTCTCTGTATCTGGACAATGCAAAGAAAATATGAAATCTGGGAATTAATAAGTGTTAATAGATTAAAACATCAGGATTAGAAAAATAAAAATCCTATTGTAATCGTTATTACAAATCTGTTTTTGTGTTTTAGTGCTTCATGGTCTTGATTTGGAAAGTGAGCACTGCATTTTTGAACACTTCAATGGAACGGTTCATTTAATACCACTCGATGGAGCACAGTGTTCTATAAATGGAATTCAAATCACAGAGGCTACACAACTCAACCAAGGTATTATCCTAGACATTTCTTTGCCTTTTCTCATTTCACATGTCTTCTACATATTTTATTGAAGTTCAGCTGTACAGATGATACATTAATGAGATGCATGTACTGTACTTGTCCAATCCAGCCTTCTCTGCTGCTTTTCAAATGTGTTTAGATTGCATTTTCTGTCATTACCAGCCATCATGCTTTCAGGTCCAATACATCTGAAAACTGTCAGGCTATGAGTGTACTGGTGGTAGTAGAAATTTATTTTAGTGGAGACTAAAACAGTTTGTGATTTCCAGGCATCTTAGGTCTAACCTTTCCACAAAGTGAACAGAAATTAAGTCATCCTAGCCACACATTGGAATATAATAGATGCAAGTACCTCCTGCTTATCTTAGAGAATTTAAGCATCACATCAGAAGAAGGAAACTTATTTTAATTATTTATTCATCAAGATTTATATGGGCTGGGCGTCTTATGAAAAAGTGATTCTGAGTCGTGTAACATAAGTCTATAAAACAGTTAAGATATTTTTAAAAATTACTATTGAAAAAAAATCACAAAAGCTAAGAAAGGACAGCAGATGTTAACAACAAAGGAGCCATCTCAGTTCCTTGCCAGTCCCCTGAGGATTTGACGATGCAAGGACCATTTAATTCATCTGAATGTTTGCACTAAACTTGTGCCTGCAGCAATGTTCAGTTTGCTTAATTTCATTTTCAAAAGTGTCTTGAAAAAAGCGGTTCCATTTTATTTTCCCTTTACCATCCTTATTTCATCACAAAATCTTTCTCATGGCTTCTGAGTATTAACATGAAGGAAGGAGAGAAATGATTGCAAAACTGCTATAGCTTTGCATCTTTTAAAGAATTCAGTTACTCTGAGAAATGTACAGCTTTTCATCAGTTTCCTCACCAATCTAAGGACAAAATCAATATCTCCAGGTGGATTATGATATTCCAGATGCTTGAGTGTTAACCCCTAACAGAGTATGCATCTATTTGTAATGTTCTCTCAAGGCTTTATATAACACCCACACACTATTTTATTAAACTTTACTATCTGCATGCTGAGGTGGATAAGAAGAAATATTATGCAATTTAGGGTTCTTCAATTCTATAAGTATGTTAAATTGAGACGTGTTTTTATTTTTCTTCATGCCATTATGGCCTTAACTTTGATAACACATGTTTTAGAAGAAAATTTACATATTCTAGATTCACTAAGGCTACTAGCTTAAATATAGACAAATGGCAACTGTCATATTTCATAATATATTAGCATTAGCTTTTAAGAATCATGTATGAGAACTATTTGTTAAATATTTTTAAGTCTGGAATTTTTGGACCTTTAAATACCTATGTCAGAAATTTTTAATTAGCTTCTTCATGCTTATCTGTACCCTTTCATTTGAAAAATAGTATTAATTTTAAATGGTTGGACAAAGAAGGAGTTGGAGGGAACTATATTGTAAAGATAATGAAATAAAGACTTAAGCAATGAGCATAATAATAAGACTTGCTAATAACATGAGCCATATAAGTAGTGTTGTACACGTTTAGAGCCAGTAAACAGAGGAAAGGAAATTCAGAGATAGTTATTGACCTTGTCACAGAGTAAGGTTGTCTAGAAAAATTAGTTACTTAAATTATTTTATTTAAAGAACTTGTATTCTACTTCCTATTTTAAAAATTTCGAAGGAAGTTACAACCAAAATTGCTAACCTTGTACTAAACAATATTTCCTTTCTATAGATTGTGTCTGTGGGTGGGTGTGGGTGTATTAGTCCCTGCAGTTTTCTTGCCAAGGTTTCAGAAGTGACTTGCCATTTCCTGCTTCCCAGGGCTGAGAGAGAGTGACTGGCCCAAGGTCAGCCAATAGGCTTCATTGCTAAGGTGGGACTAGAACTTATGGTCCACTGATTTTAGCCTTATGCCTTAACTACATTAGGCAATCATTTAGCATAAAACTAAGGTATGAAATTTGCTATTGAAGGAATGTTTTTTCCCATAGAGTACTCTTACACTAGATATAGAGATACAATACATCAAAGCATAAATTGATTAATTGACAGTTTCTGTACCAGGGGCCAATAAGCAATATCCAGGGAGAAGTGGCTTACAAACCATCTTTGTGACTTATGCAAATCTACTTTTGTTTAATTAGTTATATTATATTGTTAGTTAATGAGCCACAACCCATTAGGATATTATTGTCAGGGTGATTAATACGATTATCCTTACTGACTAGGTTATTTATATGTGTATTAAAATATTCCATATTCCATAGATGTCTTCCAAAAGACATCACACTTTCCTAAACAAAATGGAGCTCTTACCCCAAACAATGTCTAAGAACTTTTAGCTAATAAATGTTATTTAACTTAAATCAAAATAGCTTGGTTTCCAAGCACTGAATGTTCCCAGCCATCTAGTTTAGTCCTTAGTGATTTGCTTGCTTGTATTTTACTTATCTTGTTAGCACTCTGTTACTTTAGGCATGGCTGTAGATTCCAGCTTCTGCTGACTTTAAAGTGTGATTTGTTCATTTATTTCACTGAGTTTACTGAAATTGCTTATCAGAATACATAGGAATGTAAATTCAGATTTAAAAATTTATCAGAATACATAGGAATGTAAGTTCAGATAAAAAAAATTGTCCTATTCTTTTTCAAGTTGTAGTGGTGACCATTAATTTTGAAAGCGATATTACTAAGCTATTACCACTAGCATTGATGATGTGACCTAGTTTGATTATTGAAACGTGTGCAAGAAAACAACCAAACTCAGAGATCATCAATTACCACTTTGCTGTGATGGGAAAGTTCAGTAGCATCAATGACTGTAACAGTAATGCTTGCAAGGTCATCTTAGCTAGGTCATCCTTCTAGTCAGATCAAAAAGGGAGGAGATCTTTGGGTAATATATCACGGGGGTGGAAGAACGATAGGTGGGCTTTTCAAACATCAGACAAACCAACTTATATAGGAGAAGAACTTTAATACAATAATACAATAATACAATAGCAGAGTTGGAAGGGACCTTGGAGGTCTTCTAGTCCAACCCACTGCCTAGGCAGGAAACCCTATACCGTTTCAGACAAATGGCTATCCAACATCTTCTTAAAGATTTCCAGTGTTGGGGCATTCACAACTTCTGAAGACAAGCTGTTCCACTGATTAATTATTCTGTCAGGAAATTTCTCCTCAGTTCTAAGTTGCTTCTCTCCTTGATTAGTTTCCACCCATTGCTTAAATTCCAAATCAAACTTGGAATAGCAAACCATTTTTGTTTCACTCTGCCTATGTCTATAATGTTTGGATGAATTAGTGATGCCAGATGTTAAGACTCACAATTTGGAAGACTTTCCTCTAATTACAGGGGGAAAGCTTTGAACTTTTAACAAGCAAATCTGAAGACAGAAATATGGCCTGAACAAAGCCCTAATAAATTCTATCAACAAAGGAACCACTACTGAAAGAAAAATTCATCTTTTAATAGGAGATATATCATTGGAACATGGAATGTGAGAAGCATAAACCAAGGAAAAATTGAAATTGTCAAAAATGAGCCATTTTAAATCAGATACGTGTTGTACTATTCAGGTCATGAAACTATATACAGGAATAATGAAATTTGACCTGCAGAATTTAGAGTCAGAATTATAAGATCAATGCAACGAAGCATGTAATTTATATGAAAGAGAACTAGAGGAGCTATGAATGAAAAAACCGAAGCCAGAAAAAAGTCTGCCATATTTCACTTTTGTATTCACATTCGTTATCCATGTATTATTCTATTTCTTTTATTTTATCGTATATATGTAAGTAGTGGGAAGCTGTCAGTGGTGTCATGGTTCCGTGTAATACTCCCAACCAATTCAAGACTTGAGGCCTTGGCTTCCTCAAAAACCCAGTTTATTTGGTACATCATATCAGCACAGTCAAAGGTGAAACCAACCCTGGATAATTCCCACGTTTTTGGTATAATAAAGAATAGATCGTCAACAAGTACATTTTATCACATTTGATGGACTTGTGACAAAGCAAAAAAATGTTGGGCAAAGATACACAGGTGGTTAGAAAAGATGATAGGGAAACAAGTAGATTTCAAACCTGAACTGTTTTTATTAGGTATAATATCAGAAAAACTTGATAAGAAAAGTATGCCTTTAATATTACATGTCTTAACAACAGGATTGAGGATTATTTTTGCACAATATTGGAAAAATGAAGATATACTGTGAGATGAAAAAATAGTTAAGAAGAAATGGATAAATTGATGTTGAAAATTAAACAGAAAGAGGATGTAGAATACTGTCAAACATGGAATTTATTTTACCAATGGCTGGAAAAAAGGGGGTGGAGATTAAGAATGTAATTTGTGTGGTTAAATAAATTAAATATCCAGACAACACAATGTTTATTAAGCACTAAGAAATGTATTTAGTAGAAAATCAGTAAAATAATAATAATTATAAAAAGAATAGATACTGTGCACCCCACTTGTGTCATAGGTCACGTTAGCCACCCAAGCAGGTGATGAGCTTCTCAGCACCCCATTTTGCTGTTGCTAGAGTATGCTGATTTAGACTTGGTTTCCAGGAGCCTTATCATTGTTATGTCTGGCACATTGGAGGAAAACATTCTACATCCCTAAGTCCCCCTCCACCACCACCCCTCCGAAATTATGGCAACTAAGAAACATATGGCTTCAGCTAGAGTCTTTTTGAGAGTTGACAAGTGGTTTACTTGGCTTACAAGGTGGCCTTTAGATGAGAAATCTAGATTACTTAGGATAATGTAAATGTGTTTGGAGTAAAAAACATATGTTTCGGCTTTGGTTGTACTTGCAGTATGTTAGCCAAACTGTATGATAACATAATGATATCGGGCCCTTACTATTAGTAGGACATTATGCATGTTGCACATATGTAACACAATCTAGTCTAATTCTTTTGAATTTACAATACTAATCTACTTAAAAAAAAAACCTCAACTTTCTATTCTGACTCAGAGTAACTGGTTATAATGACAGTCATGCATATATTTCCAGTTACAGTGGAGTTACATTTATATCAGTTACATTAACATCAAGCATGTAACTTTTCCTCCTCCTCCTCCTCCCTAATATTACTAAGATCTCAAGAATCTCCAGACTTTGTGGATCTACTATTCAGATAACAAAACGGGCTATTTTTTTAGATTGTATGGATGCAATTGGTATCACATCTCACCTGCCCTTAAACTCTAAATCTCTTTTGGTTGTGTAATTGACTTTGAGCAGAATGACATTTCCTTCAAATGACATTGGAAGTACTGAAATACCTTCTTTTGCGATGTTTATTTACTCTAAAATTGATTTGTTTGTAGAAATAAATCCTACAACTGAAGTTTTCTAAATATTTTAAGCTATTAGTTGCAAATACTGTATTAAATTCTGTAAATGCTTGGGAAAATGTGAATTTTTATAATATTGTAATATAAATGTGCCACATAGAATTACTTTTCCCATTGATTTGAAACAGTTGATTGAGTAACTATCTTTCAAAAAGAAAATAGAAAATTTAACTTTCAGAACAAGAAGAATGTTAAGTAATAAGTATCTACATAACAGTCAAAAGAAACCCTTTTATGGCATAGCTTCTGAAATTGTAACTTCAGACCTAGTAGTTGCAAAAGGAATATAGAAATTGGAGAAAAAACAATGCATCACATAAATTACAGAGAGAGTATTGAACTAGGTTTACAGTATAAAATTATATGAACAGTAAATCTTTAATATTAGCCTGGGATAAGATTTAGTAAGAATTGTTAGTATAATTTTGAATGAAAAGAGAGCACTGGATTCTTCTTCTCTAAGAATCAATGCAGTAGAATCCTATCAATTTTATTACATTTTTACTTCCATAGTGGATTGGAATATTTACATGAAATTAAAGGCAAATTGAAGTACAAGTATTTGAAGAAATGTGTAAGCCATGTCACATGGAAATCACATTTATTTGATACTGATTTCTATCTATAAACTGCTGGAACAAAAAAATTGATAGAATTTACCAAACAGAATGTAATCACCTGGCTATATTCAAAATCACTTACCATAAGTGACACTGCACAGAAAACCTAACACCTCCTCATTTATAAACCATATTCTGTTTTCATCTCTGAAAATTAATTCTTCCAGTTTCTCTTGCCCTGCTGAACTATTTAATTTTCAGTATTTTCAATGCATGTAATGGTTCATAATATTTATAGAACGGAATCTAGGTTTTTAATTTGAATCTCCAGAGTCCAGATAATTTTTATCTTTCCAAGTCAAGAATAAATGTTTGAGGTATTCTCAATTTGAGTAAATTAAAGCAGAACATAAAAAGCTAACTCACTTGGAACAATGGTATGGTATGGGTTAGACAGATCAGATTCAAGATATAAATTCAGATTTATTTATTTATTTGCTAAAGCTTATAAAACCACTCTATGAAACTTAGCTTCATTCATTATAAGTGTAGCATTAAAATACAGTTGATCCCAAAGCAAAACTGATAATGACACAAAAATAAAATTATTATCATAAGCCACTATACAGTCATACTTGTCATAATTCACAACAATTGCTATTTCTTCAGCAGCAAGACAGTAGTCATCCATCCCCAAATAACCTCCAAAAACCCCAGGTCTTGACTGTCTTAGAAAACAGCAGCAGAGATGACACCAGTATTATATAGAATCAGACAGTGCAGAGGATAGGCTCACCTTGGAGTTCTTAATGGTGATGTTCCTTAGGGCTGCTGCATTCTGTAGCTTCCATATGATTTTTAAGGGCAACCTTATATAAAGCAAATGTGAAGGAATAGAGGCATTAATGATGGTTTGCAAAGCTATAAGGTCCAAGAATGAACACAACTTGTGTACAATATAGATCTATGCATAGGTCTTCCTGGTCATGGCGCCACCTCCCCTGACTATAAGCTGTCATTGCGGGAGGAATTATTCCCCTCCTTTGACCTCATATGGAAATGAAATGAGACTGAAAAGGGTTAAGATCACCCTCAAATGAAACTTCCCATCAGATAAGATTACTGCAAAGCATACTCCCAATTCTGACTTCACAAGCATGCCTTGCTCATTACTGAAGGTAACTGAGAGATCCAGCAAGACCAGGAAGGCCATACTCCCTCCAGCCCATGTCCTACCACTGGTCACTGTAAGAGCAATCAATGTAGTCTCATTCCTTGAACTGAAACCAACTGAAAAGAATTTAGATATTCTGCTTCATTGAAACCACTGTATAACTACAGGTCTGCTGCCTTTTTAAGAAAATTTCCCAGAAAGAGAAGGTTGGAGAAAGGCTAATAGCTGGGTCAAGCAATGGCAAGTTGAAAAAAGGATGCACTGTCACTTTCTTCAAGTCAGGTAGCATGATCTCATCACTCAAGGCTGCATTTAGCCACAGCACTTCAACAAGATAAAGTTACCTTGTCAGTTTTCATCAAAGAAATAGGACAAATACCTAATCCATGTGCTCATGACACAGAAGATCTTGGTTTATTTTTAATTTTATTTTTTTGCAAATAATTTGGTAGGACTGTGTATCTGTCATCTTTTTTAAACTTGCCCAGCAGGTTTGTATATATCCCCCCCCCCCCCCGGAATGCTTTGAAAAATCATCACAGCACCCCAAAAACCTATTTTTCTACTCAGAATAGTTTGGATTGCTCTAAATAAGGGTGAATGGATGACAATCTATGGAAGCAATAGATGCAAAGTATTAATGTTTTGATTACCATAGTGTAGACCTGACGCTGTGCTCATGTTTGTTTGCATTTGTTCTTCTTGATCACTGAGGTTGTTCAGTCTATTCTGCCACTTTATCTATTCTCTCCTGGTTGTGAAAGAGTAGACATAATAGTATAGTGAACAGCATTCTGATCATGGTCAAAATACTTACAAAGCATATATCAGAATGACATTGCTGCGCTAATTCAGAGTTATCCTTCATGTACAGAAGAAGAAATCCCAGACTAGGCTGTATCACAGCCCTGCATGGAAACAAGCTGTGTCAATATCAAGTTCCAATTTGTTGAAATGTTCTCCTATAGATTTTTCAAACATGGACCCCAAGTTTCATTCAACTTTCCATTAATCTATTTGTCTGATGATAACATGGAACGGATATGAGATGTTCCATGCTGTAAGTAGCTCATAACTTCCACATGATGTCTGACAGGAAAGTAAGTTGCTGCATCTGTCAGGATCTACACTGTTCAACCCATTCTGGCAAAAATATGAATTAAGATTTGATTTAAAGTCTTAGTAAAATTCAGTTTAGAACTGCTGCCTTAGTCCCTTTAGTGGTAAAGGCCACAAGAGTTGATACAAAGTGGTTCTTCTGAGGAATCTAGTTGGAGATTTGTCTTATATTGACTATATCTGCCAATCTCTGGTATAGAGCTTCCATGATAGGGAAGGATTATAAAATGTGATTATCCCTGCTATTCTCCACCTTCTGGTAAATTTCACAGGATTTTAGATGTTCAGTCACCTCCCTGCCATATTCAGTCTGGAATAAAAAAAAAATTTATTTGTTTGTCTATTTATTTATTCATTCATTCATTGGGAGGGTGGTCTTGGTGATTCATAAGACCCTTTCAACTTTTATCATTATGTCATTGCATTTAATTATTAAAATATGGGTGGAAATACTATTTTTTATGCAGAGTATAATGGATTTGCTTTGTGAGAAATTTTGTCATGCCAAACTTCTACTGCAAGTGATCAGTTAATACAACAATTGATATGATTGCTGTTATATATTACAATTTATTCAAATAATCTGGTATAAAAACAGTGCTTCCTGTGTGAGTTTTTATGAGCTCCCACACATTTTTTAAAAAATATATTCGTGTTTCTTTGTGTCTGTTGAAAAATAAATATTAAAAAACATATGGTTATGATGACTAAAACTCACTTTATTCCACTTGAATCATTTCAAAAAGCCTGGAGGATTTCTTTTAAATTGGGAGAAAAGTTTATTGCCAATAAATGGTTTTCTCTTGCTCTTAAAAGTTCTGAGTAAGCAATTTTACCCAGCTTAGAATACAAACACCATACATTTCATTTTTAAAAGTGGCAGTCTACAGCTCATTTTCTAAAAAATGTATTTTTCCTTCCATGATGGAGTAAACTAATTGTGTTTTAGTCTGAATTGAAGAAATATCTGTGCCTTTGGTTTGCTTATGGCTTCAATGATTTTCTTGCCAGGTGCTGTAATATTACTTGGGCGGACAAATATGTTTCGATTCAATCACCCCAAGGAAGCAGCCAAACTGAGGGAGAAAAGAAAGGTGAGATTATTGAATACATAGCAAACTTCCATTCGTTCTAAACGTAAGTACCTGATTGATCTTGGTGCAATAATTTGAATGAAATTAAAGTAGAATGTTTATGCCCCTCACCCCAAAATTTTCTTATGTAAAAATTATTGTCATAGAGGAAATAATCTGTCAGTGATGGCGAACCTTTGAGGGACCGAGTGCCCAAACTGCAACCCAAACCCCACTTATTTATCGTAAAGTGCCAACACGACAATTTAACCTGAATAATGAGGTTTTACTACTAGTGATGGGATTCAAATAATTTAATAACTGGTTCTTCCTAATGACTGGGTGGGTGTGGTGGTGGGTGTCATGTGACTGAGTGGGCATGGTCAGCTCTATGTCACTCATGTGGGTGTGACTATGTGAGACAGGCAGGGTTGGGGAGGGAATCCAGGGGCCTCCAGTGAGTGGGGTGGGAGGAAAGAAAGAAACATCCAACCTGTTTGTGTATATGTGTGTGTGTGTGTGTGTGTGTGTGTGAGAGAGCGAGAGAGAGAAAGAGAGAGCATACCTCCGTCAGCCCTGATATAACTCTCCAAGATTGGATCGCATCTCTCTCTCTTCCCCCCCCCCTCTCTCTCACACACACACAGATACTAGATTGGATCTCTCTCTCTTTCTCCCACCCTCCCTCTCTGCTTTAGACAGGCTTAGAAAGCCTGCCAGGCCAGGCATGCTGTGGATACCTTCGCTCACCCCTTTGCTTGGCTTCCCTTCTCTGCGGTCTCGGTGCTTGCTGACATTGCCTCCCCCCCCCCCCAGTCTATCTTGACACAGGCAGCAGCATAGCTCACAACTTCCCTTTCCAAGCCCACTGTCGGTGAAGCTGGGCGTCAGTGAGGGATGGCTTTTTGCCTAGTCCAGATGTTATGGGGGGGACAGACAGGGGCCTGAGGAAGAAGCCTGCATCAAACTAGATTGGGAAAGCGGGCTGTAAGAGAAAGAGAAGCTGGGTGAACAGGACCCAGATGCTTCCTAGGTCCCAGAAGCAGCAACCTCACACTCTCCCCTCTCTGCTAGCCCACTTCTTCACACGGGATCACCCAGCAGCAGAAATGGAAAGGGAGAAGGGGGTGGCATTCCTCTATGCTCCCATTTCTGTATGTTACTCTCCCCTCAATGCTAGCGGCTGCCATTGCCCTCTTCTCCCTCTCCGTTTTCGCTGAGGCGGAGGATGGGGTGGAACAAATAGGTGGCTAAGCTAAATGCCTGAAGAAGCCCAGCTGGCCAGCATGGAGGCAAGGCATGCCAACACTGGTATTGCAGGAAAAGAAACTGCTTTTGTTGCCCAGCCAAGATGACACAGGGTCACATTGTGACTCTGCATCATAATGGGCTTCAGGAGGAGGATGGGATCTTATCTACTCCATTGTGAAGCGCGCAAGTTAAAAAGTTCACTCAATCAATTCTTAATCAGATCTTTTTCTTTCACGAGAAGTTGGAATTGATTGAGCGAAATGTGATGGAGAAACACGATTGGAGCTGGGTAGGAGCGACTGCGTGCATGCCCACAGAGAGGGGTCTGAGTGCCATGTCTGGCACACGTGCCCTAGGTTTGCTATCATGTTTCTATGTAGTTACAAGGAGTCAAAACCAACTTGATAGCACATAAGTGATCCATCAGTTAGTCAAATAACCATTAACGTTTCTGTTGTCTTTAACAGAGTGGATTGCTTTCTTCCTTCAGTTTGTCCATGTCAGATCTTTCAAAATCTTGTGAAAACCTCTCAACAGTTATGCTGTATAATCCAGGGTAGGTTTTTTCTCAAATACTGTTTTATGGCTTATATCAATATATCCTATTTATATTTGAACATATAATGATTTTTAATTATTCTGCATGTTGCAAATAGTATGTCTTAATACTAATTGTTAAGAGAAAATGGAGAAATGTGAGAATCAGGTAGAAAGATTTTTGCTTGATAAATATTTTTAACAGCAGAACTGTCTTTACTATAGTTAGTACTAGCAGACTACTATCATTTTACTTTAAATTATAACTAAATTGGATCTTTGTTTTTAGGATGTTGTAGGTATCCCCTCAACAAAAATAATTTGTATAATAGTTTTATATTAAGAAGTGGTCCCAAAAGGTTGAAGATATAAAATCTAAAAGAAAAAGAAAAATGCAGCATTTTTAAAATATGTTGATTAAGGAATACATAAATAAATGGGATTTATTTAAAATGATGCTATTTTAAAAATTCTGTGGCAGTTGATTGTATTAATTGTAACTGTATTTAACTGTATTAAAGTGTAAAGCTGTGCAATATTTACTTTGATCTAGGTTGAAGTATAACTGCAAATTAGTAATTGCAATTGTTATGAACTTTAGACCACTACATAGATGGTTAGAACAATTTCTCCTGATAATACTTGTTTCTTGCACGGGTAAAGTGGCCGGAACTATCTCTTCCCTCTTCTGGGTGAAGAAAAAATAGCTTACAAACTCTTAATTATTTGCACTTTCATAGGTAGGGTTCTTTTTCAAAGCTATTGCTTGTATCTCAGTAATCTAGTTAGTATTTCAGTCTACTTCTTTTAACCTAATACAGTCTACTTTTAACTTAATGCAGCTATGTCTGTAATTTACTTCTGCTTAATGTGTTTTCGATCTCCGCTGTGCAGAGCAGATATATCTGTCACTTCAAATGGTGGTAGTGGGGAATAAGGCATTCAATAAAATGTCAAATTTTGCTCTCTAGCCCCCAAGTTGCTTATTCTTTTAGCTTGTAAAAAATGTTCTATATTCACTCTCTGTATTTTTGCCACCTTTGGTGGGCAGGAGGTGGGGGCAGGCATATAAGTTCTTGAAGTTCACTTACGTTTCCCAGAGTTGCAGTTTGCTTCAGAGTAGATTTGCTATTTAATTAAACCACCACCACAGCAAAAGACATATTAAATGCAATCATTTAATATGACAGGTAATTTGCTCCCAAGAAAAATGGCCCCTCAGTGTCAGACCAAAGTCTGTCTACTTCAGCATTCTTTCTTCAAGAGTGGCCACAGATGATTTCTGGGAAGCATACTATTAGCCAGGCCAGGGCATAGTTTCTCTCTCATTGTTTGCACTTGAAATCCTCTTTTCTCTCACCCTCACATAGCTGCAATAATTAATAGGCGTTAATCAGCTAGATGTTTCTGAGAATGATGGCCCAATAAAAATCTGGAAAATCTTTTTTTGGGGGGGAATTGGAGTTTTCCCTGGACCTTTTTCTTGCAAGGCTTATTTTTGTTGCCAGAGACATTGAAAAATTGGATTATTTCCTAATATTTGATTTTCAACTGAAGCATAAATTAAGGTGAAGCCGCTACAAGAAGCCGCTGGGTGAGATCATTCGATGGCACGGGATAAAATACCATCAGTATGCGGACGATACACAGTTGTATCTGTCCGCCCCATGCCAACTCAGTGAAGCGGTTGACGTGATGTGCCAGTGCCTCGAGGCTGTTAGGGTCTGGATGGGAGTTAACAAGCTTGTACTCAATCCGGATAAGACCGAGTGGCTGGTGTGTTTCCCTCCTACTAATTGGCCAGGTTTTCCATCTCTCAGGCTGGGGGGTCAAACAGTACGCCCCTCAGACAGGGTTCGCAATTTGGGAGTCCTCCTGGATCCACAGCTGACTTTCGAACACCACTTGTCGGCTGTGACCAGGGGGGCATTTGCCCAGGTTCGCCTGGTGCACCAGTTGCGTCCCTACCTGAACCGGGAGGCCCTCACAACAGTCACTCGTGCCCTTGTGACCTCTAGACTGGACTACTGCAACGTGCTCTACATGGGGCAGCCCTTGAAGAGCATTCGGAGACTTCAGCTTGTCCAAATGCAGCCGCGCGAGCGATCGTGGGTGCACCTCGGTTCATCCACGTAACACCTATCCTCCGCGAGCTGCACTGGCTGCCTATTGGTCTTCGGATATGCTTCAAGGCGCTAGTCGTCACTTATAAAGCCCTTCATGGTATTGGACCTGGGTACTTGAGAGACCGCCTGCTGCCAATTACCTCCAATAGACCGATCAGATCCTACAGATTAGGCCTCCTCCGAATTCCATCCGCCAGCCAATGCCGACTGGCGACTACCCGGAGGAGAGCCTTCTCTGTGGCTGCTCCGACCCTCTGGAACAAGCTCCCCATGGAGATTCGAACCCTCACCACCCTTCAGGCCTTCCGCAAAGCCCTTAAAACCTGGCTGTTCCGACAGGCCTGGGGCTAAAGAGCTTTTGCCCCCCCCCCTCGAATGGTATGGTTGTTGTGTGCTTTTAAATTGTGTATTGTTTTGTTCGTCTTTTTTATCCCTTATCTGTACCCCCTTCCTTGACTTGGATTGTGAGCCGCCCTGAGTCCCCTTCGGGGAAAAGGGCAGCATATAAATGCAATACATTCAATTCAATTCAATTCAAGGTGCAGAAACAATTATTGCCAAGAAATCAACTAACATTTTAAAGTGTGGCAAATCTTTATTTACTTTACCATATTTATAACTTGTCCCAATTCCAAAGGCTTCGAGTGGCGGGGGAGGGGGAGGGAATACAACATTTTTTAAAAACAGAAAAACAAAAAGTATAATAATGGATAAGTAAATGTAATTACCAAAAAAAGAACCATAGCAAGTAAAGATATAACCCCAGATGGATGCACAGAGTCAATCAGTTGGAATTGGAAGTGCGTTGACATAAAACAGCTTTAACCTGTTTGTGCAACTGTAGCAAATTGGAAGTTGCAAAGTTCTAGAAGAGGGGAGTATTCTATAAGGTGTGGGGAAGGGAGAGGCTGTCACAGAGATGATTGCTATTCATTCATGCCCTGTGAGTATGACAGGAAGAATGTTCTTTAGAAGAAGAATCAGCTGATAGAAAGTATTTCAGATTCAGCAAATGAGATTTATTAGACATGTATTCAGAATCTTGTTCCATCTTTCCACAGCTTTTCTCCTGAAAATTAATGTTGTCTATATCTATTCCATAGTGTAGAAGATAAAGTCTTGTTTTGTTGTTTTTATTGTTCTGTGTGGTAACCTACTGTTAGATTTCTACTCAAAGACTGGTATAATGCTTCATGAAGAACCTACGTTTTATTAAGGTAGCATCTAAGAATATAGGCTAATTCTACATAGGATGAGGGTGGATTTTTTTTTTCAAATTAGGATGTTCAGGTGAGATAAATTTTGGTATTTCCAGTTCTGGAGGGAATCCTTTAGGTATTGTTTCAAGGGCTCCAATTGCAGCTGATATAACAATGGATTTCTTTTTCCATACGTGTTTTACTTTGATCTGCAAGTCCCAATATTTTTAAATTTTTCCTACTTGTTTTTCCTCAATCCTAGCATTACCCAGAATAGCAATATAATGAAACAGTCTTTCTTCTTTTTGACAAATGTTATATCCAGCAGGCTGTGAACAAGATCTTAAAGTCCCATAAGGTTTTAACCAGCTCTTTTTTCCAAAAACTTCTCACTTGGTGGTCCCAGTAGTCTCCCCTTATCCCTCCTTACTACTTGTTCTTTCTTAAGTGCTTTATAAAAATTCTTATGCTTTCTGAGTGATCAAAAAGATCCTAAAGAGTTGTCCGTCAGAAAAGTAAACACTGCAGTAAGAAGGACATTTTTTGCTTTATAACAACCTGTGTCAAACCAAGGTTTGCATCTCATATGAAGGAGGCTAGAATAAATTTATGAAACTCTAGATGGTGAGGCCTGGATAATAGTTTGGTAACATGATAACATCTGTTCAGAGGAGGGTCATTGAAGCACTTGGAGGTTTATCTGTCCTCAGTGTCACTGCAAAGACTTTTAGCTATACAATTTGGGATGAACACACTTTGAATGGTGTGGAAATAAGAATGGATTTCCAGAGAAAAATTGCAGACTACAGGAACCAGAAGCACTACTAAGGTGATGAGGATTAACATATTATGTGGCTTGAGTAGAAACAAATGAGCAAGGGTCATACTTGCACATAGCCCCCACATAGTCACAAAGATATTATATTTTGTAGTGACCATTGCACAGTCTGAATGTACATCAAACTGTGCATCACAGTTCAAACTGTGCACACAGCCAGTTCATCTGTGAACTCATGTCTCTTCTGGGTTTCTGTTCCTGGAAAGCAATCTTTTAAAACACCCTCATCTGCTGAAATTGAAGACCATATGAGGCTAATCAGATCATCAATGGAGGTATTGGATACCAATCCTCCTTTGTTGATAGCTCAATCTCCATTCTTTCTTGGCACATACCTGGTTGGAAAGTGAAGAACACAGATGCCTATTTCCCAGAATATATTAGCTCCTTTGGTATTTTGTTCCTCCAAGGAACATGGGCCATACCATGATATCTTTCTCTCTGGATATACTCTGTAGGCACTCAAGACTTAACACATTAAAAATGGAAAACTCTCAGGCGTTTGAGCATATTAGAAGTAAAAATTAAGCATATTTTAAAATATTCAGCTAGCAATTATATATTTATTTCTGAATGAAGTGTATTTTGACTTAAATATTCAAATTTTCAACAAGTGAACTATGATATGAATAATATAATCTAAAGTGTTATAAAATGATTGCTTATCTATAAAGATAGGTTTTTAAATATAAATTCTTTTCCCATCGTTTTATGTACATGTAAAAAAAATTATCTTTGATTCACAATTCTATTGAAGTTCCAACTGAGTTGAAATCTAATAAAGTGATAATGTACTGTATAACTCAATTATACAGAAAGTAGAAGAATTGTTAGTTGCATGTATCTGTTCCTTATTTACAGAGAAAATCCATCATCTGTGTACTAAATTTCCAATAATATATAAATTGTATCTTAACCTGTTGCTTGCAATTTCCCTTGGAAAATTTCCCCTGAAAGTTGGGAAATCTGAATCTTTTGCAATTGGTTTCCAAATATAATATCTAGTATTTTATTAATAATGCCCTTCATATTTTCTTTTTATATATCTATGAAACATTTCTGTTCTATAGGTTATTGCTGTTAGGGTGTTTTTCTTTTTGCTTAATTGATTACTGTACTTTATTTCTCTCCACATCTTCTGGCAGCCTTTTCCCTATAAAAGGACCAGTCTTTTTAAGGTAGAAAAAAATTAAATTCTTTATATTGAGTGCTTTACTTGCATGGATCTAACGTGTAGAACCAATGCTGATCATTCTTCTCTCATGTTTAATATTTCTCTAACATCACTGCAAATTAGATTGTACATAACACTCATTTTGTTGAACATATTAAATTATAGAAATGTGGTTCTAATAAGTCATCGAAATTCCAAATTACAAAAAAATTAATGAAGCTCTTTCCTTTTTGAAACAACAGATTAGAATTTGAGAGACAACAAAGAGAAGAACTGGAAAAATTAGAAAGTAAAAGGTAACTTATGTTAATATTTATTTGTAAATTTATATTGTTTATAAGTGATAAGAGTTTTTGATTTTGCTAGAATATTTTAATGATAAAGTTTAGGGATTGAAAACAACCAGATTTCACACTGTATTATTAACTTTCTAATAGTTTTCTTTTAGAGAGGTCTAATGGCATTTATGTTATAATTCAATTTGATTTTATTTGAACTTTGTAATAATCATAGGAATAGATTTCTATAGCCTCTTAATGTTTTATGATCAGTGGTTTAGAGATGGAGTCTAATACACAAGATTACCTGGACTCTTGTCCAAATGGAACACTTCAGACCATTTTACATATATTATTGGACAATCCTTTTTTTCAAACATAAACTTTTGATTTATTTGTGCATCCTTTAACCTTATGTTATGTTTGTTCCAATGAGTACACTACTCTAATTTTGGTAACAGGCAGTTTATAGAAATCTTCAGAAGTGTTGCTAAATTTTGTTTGATTATAATTGCTATGAGAAGGCTTTGACTTACTATTAGCATTGCCTGATTTTTGCATAGTCTGTAATTCTATTACTTTCCTGGACTTCCTCCCACCATTTTATTTTTATTTAATTGAGTTGTAATATATTTGATATTTGGCTTTTTGAGCACAAGAAAATTTTATCTTTTATGAAGAACAAAGAGAACATAATTCCATTAGGACAATGTTACTTCTATGATCGCAGTAGAAAATCACTTATGAGAACATAATTACATGATAGAGACTACATCTACAGAAAATATTGCTTCAGGGATAGGTAACTTTCATTCCTACAATGTTGTATTCCATATATATTAATATATTAATATATTTGATATTTATTTAAAAACATATGAGCTTATGATTTATTTAGTCATGGAATGGGATCAAAATCTGCAGTGGCAGCCATGGAAGTATAATCCAAGCCCACTCCTTTTACACATGCATACACTGTATCTGTTATCTTTGCAGAAGTTGATCAGTGTCTTTCAAATGTCATTGATCTTGCAAACGTCTCCCATAACTCTCCCGCACTTTTTTCCAGGGATTTTTTTTTTTAAAATCAATGGTGTATTTTCAAAAATACACCATTGATTTAAAAAATTTGGTGTACACAACAACAACAAATCAGTATTCTAGACTAAACTGGAGTGTTGAAAAAGGAAGGTTGTAAATGAGCACATTGGCAAATCATTGTAATTTTATTGCAAAAAACAAACAAACCACCAGCCCAGGGATATTTATAAAATCACCAGAACATGAAATCTATTTGAGGGAGACTTTATTTGAATCAAAATCAAGGAAAGAGAAGGCAGTATAGAGAATATTGAAAGTATTCTGAATTAAATTCTACATAGGAATGCTTCTGCTGATAAAACAAAACATTGCCCTATGCATATTTTCCTGAACATTCATAATGAAGGTTTTAATACGTCATAAGTATCATGGTATTTTTCATTTATATGTAGAATGTTATATATAACTTATTTATTTTAAACATTTATATAGCCATCCATCTTATAACAAATTCAATCAAAAATTAAAACGATATAAAAACATATTAAAACTAAAAATCACATTAAAAACAAAAACCAAGTCAAGCTTCCAATATGTAGTCGCCTTATCCCAGCTCTTCAGAGCTTTATGGAAGGCTAGGGTGGTAAAGACCTCCCAAACTTCAGGGGGATGAATGCAGAAGCCGCCATGAAAAAGGCCCGTGTCCTACCACCCACAAGATGTCTTTAAGTGGTTAGAGTGCTGTACTGCAGCCACTTCAGCTGACTGTTATCTGCAGTTCAGCGGTTCAAATCTCACCGGCTCAGGGTTGACTCAGCCTTCCATCCTTCCGAGGTGGGTAAAATGAGGACCCGGATTGTTATTGGGGGCAATATGCTGACTCTGTAAACCGCTTAGAGAGGGCTGAAAGCCCTATGAAGCGGTATATAAGTCTAACTGCTATTGCTATAACTGCTATTAATACTAGGAGGTGCCTGTCCTATCTAATATATAGGGCTTTACCATCATCTTGAATTATATCCCAAAGGAAACTGGAAGCTGGTACATAGGTCACTGCATAGGTGTTACATGGACAAATCTAAGAGCATCCATCATTGTACGTGCTGCTGCATTTTAGACCAGTTATAGTTTCTGGGTGATCTTCAAGGTCAGCCTCAAATGCACTGCAGAAATCCAAATGGGAGGTGACCAAGGTATGAATGACTATGAGGAAGGCCTCCCAGTCCTGGAAAGTGTGCAGTTGGTGCACTGGATGAATCTGTGCAAAGTCCCCTCCCCCCCTTATTCTCAGCTACTATCTGCTTTTCAAACAGGAGCTCCCCCAAATTGTGTACTAGTTCAGTCCATGGAAGTGCCACCTTATCTAGAGTCAAAGATGAACTATATAGTTGTTTTAATCATCAAGGGTTGTTTCTCAATAATTCCACTGAGAAATATAATTATCCAATGTAATTCTTCAAATATAAGTGAATATTAACTTTTTAGGTAATAGTCATTAGGTATATCTTTAGATAAATAAAATCTCTTTCATTAAAACATTTTAGGAAACTCATAGAAGAAATGGAGGAGAAACAAAAAACTAATAAGGCTGAATTAGAAAGAATGCAACAAGAAGTAGAATCACAACGTAAAGAAACTGAAATAGTTCAGCTGGAAATCCGAAAACAAGAGGAGAATCTTAAGAAGAGAAGCTTTCACATAGAAAACAAGATGAAAGATTTATTGGCAGAAAAGGAAAAATTTGAAGAGGAGAGATTACGGGAACAGCAAGAAATAGAGCTTCAGAAAAAGAAACAAGAAGAAGAAATTTTTGGTAGCGTTAAAGAAGAACTTCAGCGATTACAAGAGCTTAATCAAAATGAAAAAGCGGAGAAAATGCAGATTTTTCACGAACTGGAAAAGCTTAAAAAGGAAAAAGAAGAACAGTATTTAAAATTAGATGTGGAGAAAAAGAGATTGGAAGCTCAGGAGAGAGAACAGGCATTGCTGGTGGCAAATCTAGAAGAACAGCTTAGAGACAAACAAATCATGATACAGCTGCTAAAAAGAGGGGATCTGCAACGAGTTGAAGAAGAGAAGAAGAACCTGGAAGACATCAGAGAATCTCTCTTGCGCGTCAAAGAAGCCAGATCTGAAGCAGAGGAGGATTGTGAAGAGTTAGAAAAGGTACAGTGTAACTTCATGGATTTTAAGAGAAAACAACTAGAACAATTGACTAGCTTAGAGAGAGATTTGGTTCAAGAAAGAAATCATCTAGAAAAACAGATGATTGAAGAACAAGAAAATCTGGATCATTTAAAACAGGTACACACAGAGCATTTAAATTTCGACAAAAACACACCAGATACTGCATTAGCTGTGGAAGAATGTAACAACATAAGATCATGTGAATACAGGTTGCACCATAAGGAACGACAACTTCTGTATCTCATTAATGATCATTTACCAGCTTTGCTGGAAGAAAAACAGAGAGCTTCTGAAGTTTTAGACAGAGGCTTGCAAAGCTTGGACAATACACTTTATGAGGTTGAAAAAGAAATGGAAGAAAAAGAAGAACAGCTTGCCCAATACAAAGCTAGTGCCAGTGAGCTGCAGCAACTTCAAGAAACATTTGAATTCACGGCCAATGTAGCTCGCCAAGAAGAAAAGGTTTGGAAAAAAGAGAAAGAAATTCTTGAATCAAGGCAAAAACAGCAGCGGGAGGCACTGGAACAAGCAGTTGCTAAGTTGGAAAGGCGGCACTCTGCTTTACAGCGCCATTCTACCCTAGAAATTGAGGAGCAAAAGCAGAAACTTGCAACTTTGAACAACAGTTGTAGGGAACAGACAGGTTTGCAAGCAACAGTGGAGGCCCAGCAAAAAGCCCTGGAACAAGACCGAGAAAAGTAAGAAGGATCAATTTTACCCTGAATGTCTTACATACAAGCACATATTCATATTCCTTGTAGTTTCATTGAAACTACAGGGAATGAAACTTTTTAGTGCTGCAATATCAATGGAACTATCCTGATTTTATTGTAATTGTCTTACTTCTCCAGAGATTGTTGGGTCAATAAAGCAATGCAATATTGCTTCCTATGTAACCGCATCCAAGGAAGAAAATCCTCTCACCCCATTTATATTTTAAAATCAAACATATTAAATATAATAATATTTCCAAGGTTGTGTATAGTTTTGCCCTCAAACATTTTTAATTCAGTTTTTTTGCTTCTCCTTTGTTCACAAAACCATTAAGTTCTTTTGAGGAGGGTTTTTTCCATCCTTTTGGGGAAATATCTAAAGCCCCAAAATATTATAGAACAAAATCTATTCATATTTTGACTACTTTGAGGAAATGTGGACTTATGTGGAAAACGATTTATGTAAATGTGGCTGTTCTACAGAAAAGAATGAGTGATCCCATCTTTATCTTTGAGGTTGAATATTCATACCTGAATAATGAATATAATCATTTCCGTAGAAAGCACATTCTTGCAAATATCCTTTTGTAGCTTGATGGAACTGAAAAAGCCAAATTCAAAAAAAGTTTTCTATTAATAAAAATTCCTTACTATATTTTAGTGCAGGTTTTAAATTATTGTCTGTGTGTGTCTTATGCAGTAAGGTGTGCAAATTCCTCAGTAGTTGAAATACATTGAACATTTTAAATTACATCTGCTGTAATTTAAATACCGTAATTTGACTTTTGCCAGTTCCTGTAAAATGATTGAAATCATGATTTAAGTTCTAAAATAAAGCAAATTTGATGGATCTTACTAATGATCTGAATCTCATAGATTACTAACTTTAAGACATTTCCTTTGAAAGTTGCTACTAATCATTATTGTAACTAATATAGTTCCAAATGTAGTTTCCTGTTGACAAATAATTATTTCATATTTAAGCAGTTTAAATACATCTTTTTGTTAATATATTTATGTATTGAACAAATGTCCTCATCTGGTAATATTCTAATCTCTTTGTATTGGCTCTAGTTTTGTTTCTGTCAATTTATACTTAAACATGCTTTGAAACAATACACTAAAAGTAATACAAAAAGAAATAATCTGTTTAAGGCAGTATAAGCATTTTATAAGTAATTTATTTTTGCCTGCGGCACCTTTCCTACCCAACTCATCTTATTTGTGGTAAGGACTGTTATATAACCCCCTAATTTTGCATCTAAGTTTGAGAAATCCTACTGTGTTGAAGAACCTTAAAGAATATGGGTTGAATTTTCTTGACAGTTTGGACTTGCAAATACAGCAGTTAAAACAGAAGATATATGAAGGTGATAAAGTTGAAAAGGGATATCCTGGAGCTGTAGAAGAGAGGCTGACTCATAGTAGTTCCCCTTCTAACATTTCAAAATCTCAATCTTTTATGCCATTGGTTGATGACAGGTAAGTATATCCAGTTTTCTACTTTAATCAGATTTGTAACTACAATTAATTCTAAAGTGTCTTTAGATTATTAAAATATTATTCCTAGAATGGTTATAAACACAATAATATGGCATAGATGTTTCCCAAATAAAATATTGAACTGGATTTGAGCTGAAACATTTGAAATTGTGCCTGGGGACTTGTACAATTTTCTGATCATCTCTCTCCAAACACTTGGGAAATGTGACTGTGCCTGCCTGTTCACCATACATCCCTTGTAACCCCCTAATACTGCAAAGGAAAAATACTGATTTTTCTCCTTGGCAACATTCATATAACAGGACAAACAACCTACTTGCATGCATTATTTGCTCGGGTTTAATGTTTTGGGTGACTCTGGCTTCATCTTTTTTTATTCTGAATAAAATCTCCTGGACAAATGCAGCCAGACAGTGTCTCCCTTTCCTCCTTGCTTTCTTCCTTTCTCAAGAGCCAGAGCTCTGCAAATAATATTGATCTGTGTCCACCCACTTTTCAACCCTATAGTCACCCAGAAATTTGCATCCTTAAAGTTACATACAGCCTCCCCAGAGGGGTCATAACCTACAGTTTGAGAACACTTTGTTTACTGCCATGAAATCAAAGGCATGCGAAATATCCCCTAATAAATAAAGAGCTAAATCTTTCCATCACTTGAGATTGTTTTATAAAAATGATCCACACGTACCATATATCTCTTCCTCCTCTCTATCAAGTATAGGATAATGCTGTCTCTTTTTATTATAAATCAGTAAATCTCACAGTGGGAATATGTGCTGCCTGCAGTCTTGTTGCTATTGAAAACAATACAGTAGTAAATTCCCTTTTGAATTTTAATGGAGGATTGGTATTGACAGCTCTCACTATGTGTTAGCCTACTAGGGAAATTGACTTACCTTTTTTTTTTTTTTGGCTGAGTACCATTAATAATTGTTGTAAACTTAAGCTGTTTACAAGCTTAAGCTGTTTTTGCAGTAGTTTTAGAGACATCATGGATTTTATAGTCTATCGAAAGCAGGTAGCAGTATATTAATGCTATAAATCTGCTAGTTATTAAACTACAATCGTCATGTCCTATCGCTAAACACCAAACATTATTGAGATCAATATCTGGTTTATGAAAATAAATAGTGCACTGATTCTTTGGTTCTGTATTCTACATTAACAGAATAGCAGTGTTCCAAAGGTGCTTTCCTAATTGTTCCTCGTTAATTTCTGATGTTTAACATTTCTAGAATAAATACCTTTATTGAAGAAGAAGTTCAAAGACGCCTTCAAAATATTCAGTACAGCTCTGAAGAAAACAATATCAGTCACTTACAATCTACAGAAAGCATGAGGGTAAGAAAATACATTGCGGGTAATCACAAGTTTAAAATCACTTCCTTCATTTTCTTCAGAGTTGATGTCTTTTAACATAATGTAAGAAAGCAAAATTACCCCTCATAAATGAAATATGTTGTCACGGTGGATGATGTGTATAATGTAATCTTGATGATGACAATAACAGTAAAGCTTCATGTTATCAAAATCCATGTAATTTAGAAATATTAAGATCATTTCTTGATTTTTACTTAGTATATTGAAGATTAAACTTTGTGTGTGGTATCTGTGTGTTTGTATATATGCTGTGATAGTTACCCTCATCTTCTCCCAAAAGTGTGAGGCTCCAAGACCATTATGTGCACTGGCTGGAGATAGAGATGTAAAAATTGAACTTTTTTGCATTTTACAATTTGAAATTGCTAGATTGCTTCTTTAAAGCTTTCTCAGGTTTTGCACTGAACATAAAATAGTAATTGAAGTGGTGTATCCAGGAATGATTGACCTGTGTGCCTTCTCTTCTAATATCAGCCAGGAAAAGCTTGATCATAAATAATATCAGCTAATATATAGCTAAATGTCAATACATAGCAATAAATATACTGCTAAAACACTGGGCACAAATTGGATGAGGGGAAAAATAGGAGCATGCATAGTTTGGGAGTGCAGTGCCAATGGAGTGGCCTCATTTACTGATTGTAAGATGGGACCAGAGCTAATGGGATGAATTTACCACCCTATTGCCAAACTGAATGTATGATCAGCATTCAGTTTTAATTTTTAGAAGGTTATTACTCATTTTCCTGGATCTTTTCAATTTCATTCACCCACAACATGTAGTAACTAGTTAATTGTTATTTTGAATGATATGCCCTCCCCACCATATCATTGCCAAGATTTATGGATAAGTATCTTCCTCTAAATCGGATAGAGCCATCTGCTGAGAACTATTTGGCTCTCCCTGAACTCGCACTTTAACAATTCTGTGCAATTTTTATTCTTCTTATTTCCTTCTTTTCTTCCTCCCTTTTCCTTCTATCTTTAGTATGTTGAGTATATGGGATTGTATGTAAGTGTGTGAGTGACCCACTTTTATTGTTATTACTGTTGTATTTGTGTATTTTAATAATTACGTGGGGACTGGTTGTGTGAGTGTCTGAGTATGCTTGACTCGGAGGACCTGCTAGGGAAGGCGGGGGGTACCGGGGTGGTTGGGGGGGCCACGGCCACGGGAGTGGGTCGGAGCATTGCGGTCGTGACAGGGAGAGGCAGATACGGCGGGGACCTTAGGGCTAGCCATTACCGGGGAAGGAGGGTTCGCTACATTACAGAGATCCCTCCTTCCGGCCCTTTGAGTCCCACTCCAAGACCAGATGGCGCAAGTAGCCAGGACCCTGGTCTCAGGCTGCTGTTGCTAAATGCCAGGTCTGTTATTCACAAGGCTCCCCTCGTCCGGGACTTAATTGTTGACGAGAGGGCAGACCTGGCATGTATTACTGAAACCTGGCTGGGCACAGAAGGAGGATTCCCCCTTGTAGAGATGTGCCCAGAGGGATTTCAGGTGCTTCATCAGCCGAGAGCCCAGGGAAGGGGTGGCGGTGTGGCTATTGTTATCCGGGAGTCTCTGTTACCTCGTAGGGTCCCTGCTCCGGAGCTTGTCGGGTGTGAGTCCCTGCTGATAAAGTTGGACCTCAGGGGTCAAGTGGGTTTGCTGCTAACGTCTCCTGCCTCCCAACTGCGTTGCAGCATCCCTCCCCTCGCTCCTCGAGTCAGTAGCCGAGCTGGCAGTTGAGCTCCCCAGGCTTATAGTTCTGGGGGACTTTAACTTGCCATCGCTCGGTGAACGCTCTGATGGGGCGCAGGAGTTCATGGCTTCCATGACAGCCATGGGCTTGACCCAGGTAATTCGTGGCCCAACCCATATAGCGGGTCACATGCTCGACCTCGTATTTCTCTCGGAGCAGTGGATGTGTGATCTTGGTCTGAGGGGTAATGAGATCATACCCCTGTTGTGGTCAGACCACTGCCTACTGAGGCTTGACTTCCGGAGGCCAAACCCCCACCGTAGGGAGGAGGAACCGACCAGGTGGTTCCGCCCCAGGCAACTCATGGACCCTTTGAGGTTCCAGATGGAGCTTGGGGTAATTCCTGACGCTCTCGCCCACAGTTCGGTGGAGGCTCTGGTTGCCGCCTGGTATTCGGCGGCATCGGGGTCTCTTGACCGGATTGCGCCACTACGGCCCCTCCGGGCCAGTGGATCCCGGAGACCTCCTTGGTTTACCGAGGAACTCTGGGAGAAGAAGCGCCGGAGGAGATGCCTAGAGCACCTGTGGAGGTCCGATAAGTCCGAGGCGAACCGAGCACTTCTGACCACCTGCACCAAAGACTACATCCGGGCATTAAGAGATGCCAAAAGAACGCATATCTCTGCCTTGGTTGCGTCCGCCGAGTCACGCCCAGCCGCCCTGTTTAGGATCACCCGTTCCCTCCTTAATAGGAGGGATCTGGGAGATCCCTTGCAGGGTAGGGCTGAGGACTATGCCCAGTTCTTGGCGGACAAAGTTGCTCGGTTTCGGTCGGACTTGGACTCCACCACAGTAGATCCAGCCGAGACACAGGGGGATTACTTGGCAAGCCATCTCTGGGTTGAGTTCCAGGATGTTGCCTCCGGGGATGTGGACAAGGCCATTCGAGCTGTAAGTGCCTCCACCTGTATTTTGGACCCGTGTCCCTCCTGGCTGGTTGCCAACAGCAGGGAGGTGACACATGGCTAGATCCAGGCGGTCGTGACCGCCTCCCTTCGGGAGGGGCACTTCCCCGCCGCACTTAAAGCGGCGGTGGTGAGACCCCTCCTGAAGAAACCATCCTTGGATCCAGCCATTTTAAACAACTATCGTCCTGTCTCCAACCTCCCCTTTATTGGGAAGGTTGTTGAGAAGGTGGTGGCCTTTCAGCTTCAACGGGCCTTGGAGGAAGCTAGTTATCTTGACCCCTTCCAGTCCGGCTTCAGACCTGGTTACAGCACAGAAACCGCTTTGGTCGCATTGACCGATGATCTCTGGAGGGCCAGAGATGGAGGCCATGCGTCCATCCTGGTTCTCCTTGACCTCTCAGCGGCTTTCGATACCATCGACCATGGTATCCTTCTGCGACGACTGCGGGAGGTGGGGGTGGGAGGCACTGTTTTGCAGTGGTTCTCCTCTTACCTCTCGGACAGGTCGCAGTCGGTGTTGGTCGGGGGGCAGAGATCATCCCTGAGGCCCCTAACATGTGGGGTGCCGCAGGGTTCGGTCTTATCCCCCCTACTTTTTAACATATACATGAAACCGCTGGGCGAGATCATTCGGAGGCACGGGATAAAATACCACCAATATGCGGACGATACACAATTGTATCTGTCCGCCCCGTGCCAACTCAATGAAGCGGTGGACGTGATGAGCCAGGGTCTTGAGGCCGTTAAGAACTGGATGAGCGCTAACAAACTGGTACTCAACCCGGACAAGACCAAGTGGCTGTTGTGCTTCCCTCCCAATAATTTGGCTGACATTCCAACACTCAGGCTGGGGGGTCAAATTTTATACCCCTCAGACAGGGTCCGTAACTTAGGAGTCCTCCTGGATCCACAGCTGACTTTCGACCATCAGCTGTCGGCTGTGACCAGGGGGGCATTTGCCCAGGTTCGCCTGGTCCGCCAGTTACGGCCCTACCTGAACCGGGAGGCTCTCGCAACAGTCACTCGAGCCCTTGTGATCTCTAGGCTGGAATACTGCAATGGGCTCTACATGGGGTTGCCCTTGAAGAGCATCCGGCGACTGCAGTTAGTCCAGAATGCAGCCGCCCGAGTGATAGTGGGCGCACCGCGGTTCGCCCACATTACACCCATCCTCCGCGAGCTGCACTGGCTACCTGTCGGTCTCCGGGTGCGCTTCAGGGTATTGATGACCACCTTTAAAGCACTCCATGGTAGTGGATCTGGATATTTGAGAGACCGCCTTCTGCCGATCACCTCCCTCCGACCGATTAGATCGCACAGGCTGGGCCTCCTCCGAATTCCATCCGCCAGTCAGTGCCGACTGGCGACTACGCGGAGGAGAGCCTTTTCTGTTGCAGCTCCGACCCTGTGGAACGAGCTCCCCGTTGAGATTCATACCCTCACCACCATCCAGACCTTCCGCACAGCCCTCAAGACCTGGCTGTCCCAGCAGGCCTGGGGATAGGTTTCCAATTTACCCGCCCGAGTGCTGACTGTTGAATGCATGTTGTGGTTTACCATTTTATTTTGTTCACTATTGTTTGTCTCTTGGTACTGCACCCCCTCCCCTTGTGATTGTAAGCCGCCCTGAGTCCCCTCAGGGAGAAGGGCGGCCTATAAATCTCAATAAAATGTAGAAAAAAAAATGTAAAATGTAAAAAATGGATAGTGCTAAAGCACAATTTACACATGCTTCTCATTTAGGATTATGTGTAGTGTACTTGCAGTCCTACATACCTCATTTGGTACAAAGAGTTTTTGTTTTCTTTTTCACACGCTGAAGGTCCAGATTAGTAAACTGAAATATGTAATTGCCTTGGGATACATTTCTATCTTCCTATTAAGGCCAATAAAGAAACTTCCAATGATGATGTCATATATTTAACATAAATCTAATGTATGATCAGCATTCAGTTTTAATTTTTAGAAGGTTAGAACAATTATGTGTTGTTTTGTGCTTTTGAGACCTACTAGGCATTTTATAAGTGAATGCTGTTAGTCCTTGACTTACAATCACAGTTGGGAGCAGAACCTATGTTTCTAAATAATGTAATTGATAAATGAGTCATGCTTCATTTTACAATCATCTTTTCTTTTTTTGCTGTAGTCAATAACTGAATTAGAGTGATTGTTAAATTAATCACACAATCATTAAAATTAATCATTTGGTTGTTAAGCAGATCTGGTTTTCCCCATTGACTTTGGTGTCTCCGTGGGAAGGTGGCAAATAGCAATCATGTGACCTTAGGATACTGCAAGTGTCATAAATACTGTACATGTTGGTTGTCAAGCACTCCAATTTGGATCCCTTGACTGTTGGGATGCTCTGATGGTTGTAAGTGTGAGGATTAGTCCTAAGTTACTTTTTCCACCACCATCATAACTTCAAATGATCACTTAACAAATGGTCATAAGTACTATCTGTATATGGCAGATCATATGGTAATTCAAATTATTAAATATTAGAAATTTCAGTTACTAGGTAGCTAGTATATTTTCTCCTGTCTAATTCTAGATATTTTAAGTTACATTATTATGCCCATTTTAGGTTAAAATTGCCTTTTATTGCAAGTGAATTGAGCTATTTGTTATCCTCCTTTGTGCAACTTTTTTAAAAATTGGAAATTTTGCTTTTCAGGATAACGAGAATTTTCGTAATGGTGCTGTTCAACGCAAGTTGAAGTATGAGGTAAGTTATAGCTTGTCAGCTTGAAGAAGTGCTAATATTAAATTATGGCATGCACTCTAATTAAATTTCTTAACATTTCACAGCATAATTGTAATTCTATATTCCAGCAAGATTAATGGCAGTGGGAAAAGCCTTAAAATTAAATCTTCAAATATGGTAAAGATTTGGGTGGTTGTGATTGTGATTATAATATACTAGCATTGATGCTGCAACAGTATCCCTTTCAAATATTTTCAGATAGGAACTAAGTTTATTGTTAGAAATAACTAATTACAAACTAGCAATACTGCACAATTATACCCATGGATTGAGAGAGGTCATTGTTCTAATCTAGAGATTAGAACCTGAAAGCAAGACAGCAGATTTGGAACATAATACAGAAATATTATGTGCAATATTGTAGATGTTTTTCTGCTAGCAGCACATCTATTAAATGGAGGGGGGAATGATTTGCAATTTCCCACCTGCCTTCAAAATCTCCAGAGTGGAATGGAGCTCAGCATGCTACAGTGGGAAAGATCAACTAAAAAGTCTCATGGTGCAAGCAAATGTGTATTCGCACAATGCTGGATATCAGTCATTCTTACAACAAAACACAATCAATGAAAATGGAGTAAATATTTACCCAAATATTTTCCTAATTATTTTTTAAAAAATTGGAATTATAGGATACAGTCCTGCTTCATAGGGTCAATTGGAAGGCTGTTGCTGATTTAAGGGTGTTGAGTAATGCTACAGAAAAGAAATGGGATACTGTGCTAAATGCAAGATGATGGAAAAGAAGAATCACAACTTTGCTTTTTGAATCAGATCCTGTTCAACATAATTTGATTTTTGCTATTTAATCCAAACATGCATAAAATGACAAAATCCACATCTAGAAATTTAAATTTGAGTAATTTTCCTATTAAATGTACAAAAGCACCTTTTTTTACATTTTAAACAGAAAAGAGAGCCTTGGATGTCCTTTCATGGCTTTCTGACATTGTCTAATGATGACAGCAAATATAATCAGGCTGGAGAAGACACAAGGGTATCAAGAATCAGTAGACAGGACAAAGCCAAAGGAACATTCAATCATTTCTCAAGGACAATTCAGAATCTTGGCATGACTCAAGAAAATACAAATCAAGGGAAAGAGATAGAACAAGAGTATGTCAGATGGAGGTATCCTGATGGATGTGACTGGAATCAACCTAAAGACATTAAAAACAAGAGAACATGCTCTGACAGTCCCACAAAATCACTTTCTGACAGATCTGGAATGTTTGATTTATTAGGTAAAAAATCAACATTTCATTCTAGAAACAAAAGTCTTCTCGGTAATCTTTGGGAACATAAGAACACAGAAACAGAGTTTGATTCGTTTAGTTATCACCACATACCAGCTTCAGAGCCTATATTTTCTTCTGAAGTTCAGCCTGCTGCATCCCATTTTTGGTCTCTCCAACAATATTGTAACAGAATTTCTCAAATAAATCAGCCGATTTCAGACCAGACGTTGGATGAAAAAGCAACAAATGAGATCAAAAGAGAACTACCTGAATCACTTATTGGATCAAAGCAGAATTATGGGCTGGGACATCTATTTAACTTATTCTGCAATTCTTACCATGGTATCATTTGTCAAGAATTTAGAAATGGCTGGTTTTCTAAATGGATCAAAGATCTAGTCTGTGTCTATCACAAAAATGAGAAATGCACACAACTGGCATCATTTATCAAAAACTTTTCAATTAGTAAAGATGTACATCTAAATCTAGGTTTGAAGGTAAATAGTGCAAGCCTTGGCCCAGGAAGGCCTTTAGGAAAAGAAAGTTCCACAAATTACTTATCACAAATCTCAATTGATATGCATACAGTAAATTATGCTATAGAATCTAGTAACCTTTGCAGAAATGATACATTAATTAGTAGCCTGGTACTTAGGCAAAAATTTGTGGACTTTTCAGAGGATCTTCTGAAATTGCAAGAATATTCTTTGGAAGAACTGCTACAATACTTGACCTCTGTCTTGCCAGAAATTTGTTCCAAGACAAACAAATTAAAGGGAATGTACTGGATTGCAGTGGGAAACTATAAAAAATCTGGACCAGAGCCCGCTTGCTTGCTTTTATATGATTCTGTTTTATATGCCATTATTCTATCAACCAATCAGTCAGAAAGCAATCAGGACTCTTTGGATATTTTTCATGTTTTCTCAATCAATACTTTAAAAGAAATCCAAATTGGTTATGCTGGACAAAGCATTACGCTTTTGGGTCCCCGTGTAGAAAATGTAATGAAACTATTCACCTTTAACAAATACTTTACACAAAGAATATGCCATGATATACTTAGCACTATGACATCTCCATTAGATCATGCTCGCTTAAATCACCCACTGTTAAATGATGATCTGTTAAAACTTTCTGTTGATTGGACTTCAGCAGTCACCAACTTAATTTTGGAAAATAGTGTGTGCCTGTCATGCAATTTTGAGAGTGACTTGGCTGACCTGCTTTATTTACTCCATGAAAACATGGATATCAACAAACCTTTTTTAGGTGACATTCAGGTAGTACTCTATACAACAGTGAAACTAGCAGGTGACATCAGATCTCTAGTCCTTACTAATACTCATATTGGTCTTATAAAGGAAAACAGTGCTGTCTGCTTAATATGTAAAGTGCTACATTATACAGACAATCAGCCACAATGTGCCAAAATTCAGCTGCACTCTTTAAGTGAACTCAGGTGTGTGATTGTCCCAGAGAAAGAGAATCTAAGAAAAATCGAGTTGGTATTTTCAAAAGCAAGTAAGATTGGTTCATCCAGTAGTTTACTGAGTGCTTCTCAAGGAGAAAAACATACCCAGTTGGAATCTGTTTCATACTTTTGTCACAACGAACCTAGCAGTCAACCTGATATCTGGAGACTAATTTTCAGTTCAGATGAAGACGCTATTAGACTAATGTTGCATTTGACAGAACAGTTAAGTTTAAGTCCTCTTTAGAGTACAAATACATCCTAGTCTTCAGAGGAAGGGAAAATATGCATAAGATAAGTATATTTCTGTTTTGTCTCAGTGACTCTTGGTGAAAAACTGTACCAGCATTTCAACTTAGAGTACTTTTATAATATCTTAAATGTTTCTTGTGCACTATTGATGCATGAATCCGGTATTGCTAAATACCGGATTCATGCATCAATATGTGCTTTTTAGTTTAATTAAGAAACACATTTCTCTTCTATACCATTTTGCTTGTTGTGTGACAAAAAGTTGACTCGAATTCTCTAGCTAAAAATATAGGAACTAAATTTAGACTCACTTCCTTATTGCATACATCTTAGACAATTTGCATTTAGAACACTTCCATTCAGACATGACTTTAAGGTTGAGTTATGATGACAATCAGTTGTGGTACATGTCCATATATCTGCAATAGGGAGATCAGTCTTCAACTGGCAATAAATAAATGGCTTAGTCATGGATCCAGATGAATATGTGTTCTCTGTCCTTGGCCAAAAAACACTTAGCTTAAAGACAGCTGCTTGTCTTTGAATATAATCGACCATTTCTCCTTCTCACCACATTTATTGCCCTATTTCCTTTTACTAATAAATTATTGTCTGTTCTGATTACTTGAATTCTTTTTTCTATGTTAAATTGTCTGCTTTACAAGTTATTTGAAACTATGTATAGTTTTTCATGTATAAAGGCTGAATTCTGAATATATGCTGCAAATTAAGACTATTTAGCCCATTTTTCACTTGTTTTGTGTGAATTAATGTGTATTGTTTAGAGACAGTCTTAATAATTATTTTTGAACAGTATATTACTGAACAGTAGTATATTGTAAGATTTAAAAAACAAACATATAAAAGTATATAGGATAGATGGGTCTTGACAGAAAAATATAGTTACCTTTTAAGTCTATATACTCTTTCTCTCTTTGAAATTTTTTCTTCTTAAAAAATTCTCTATGGTTCTTATTAAATTTTCTCTTAAGCAATCACGTTATAGTGTACATCAAAACTGTAATATTTGTAATGGGCCTTAAACATGGAATTACTAAATTGAAGTTACGGTGGGAATTTATTATTATAGTATGGTTCAAAATTATTGGGGAGCGGGGAAACATTTTGGCTTTGTTTAAATATAATGGGGGAATATAAAACAGCATGTAGAGGAGAAAGAGCCAAGGACACTAATGATTGCCTATGTATAGATATTGCTTCAAGAATGCAACCTGACATTCTGCTGGCTTTCCACTTTTGTAATAATGCAGCAAGACTGTTTATAGCACAACCCTTGCCTTCAATTCTCAACCTTCCTTTTAGTCTTCTATCTTCATTAAGTAAAAGAAATTAATACACATGTACATTGTTTCAGTTCCACTTATTTTACATATAAAAAAGGAAAGAGGAAAAATCTTTTATACCTGATCTGGTTAGATCAATTATAACTTTACAGCTTTGCTCACTGGAATATAAGTTAAAAGAATTGGCTCATTAATGAAAACTCAAAATAAAATTAATGTTTAAATAACTTCTGTCCAGAAAATGCTCCTATAACACAGGATCAATTCCCATGTTGCAGTTTGAATATAGTGCCTCTGTTAAAAGCCCCTTATATATAATATTCTTTTTGTTGAAATAATTTTTAATTTCTACAATTAATTTTAAATTTAAACAAATTTGACATCAGATGCCAAAATGGTTTCCTACTGATTTTCATGCTTGGATACTCCAGTTATTCCATGCTTTCCTTTATTCTTGAACATCTAAATATATTTTAACAACTGTTTATTTTAGATCTATTATTTGAAAAAAAATGTTACATTCTCTTTACTAGAGGGGCTCTGAAGCACTTAGTCCAACTGACCTATGTCCATAGATGAAACAACTCCAGGTCCAATCTATTAAAAGCTGTCATGAGTCTGAGGAAGTGTGTTTTCTCTGTCATGGTCCCTATCTCTTCCCATCCAGAGGTGCAGATGGAAACCTCTCTCCTGGAATTCTGGAAAATCTTTAAGATAGGCCTAAGGTTAATTTGTTTATAAGGCCCTTGTTTGACTATTTGTTATTGTCATGGTTGTGTTGGTTTGGTTTCTTTGTAATATTTTATGGTTTTAACAGTTTTCATTATTATTTTGGATTTTTATAAGCTCCTAAAGACTCCAGGAGTAGGCAGTCATTTAATCCTATTAATTGATGCCTGGAAGTGCTTGTCAAAACGTGGTCTGATTACATGTGGTTTGTATAGATGTATCTTGTGCTATACAACAGTCTCCCCATTGTTCACTGGTGAGAACCTATGCAGAGACTCAATCCCTCTTCCGTCTTAGCTAACTTCCAATAGTTAACTGTCCTTAGGCCACTCTCTAATTTAGACCTTACTCTACCCATTCATCAAAAGGATGCTAGCCGAAGCTCACTTTCAAACCCGTATCTCATCTCCATATATCCTCCATATATCGTGTCTCCCCACATTCACCATCGGCCAATTTATGAAAACAGATTCCTGGTGAAAACTGATTAATTGCAGCATTTAAGCCTCAATACTTGTAGCAATCCAATTCAGAACACTGGCCGTAATGAACAGGTATTAAGTTCAGTTACTAACCATGAGTTCACATGCGCCAAATGGAACTGTGGAACTACGATTTAATAAAACCAAGCTCCAAAATCCATGCAAATAAGTAATGCAAAATTCTATTTAAATAACTGGAGACCATACATCCCTAATCCATTAATATTCAGAGATTTTTCTTTAAGAAGGTTCTTGGCAGTGTGTTTGTGTTAAGAATTGATTTTACTATGTCATAGTGTACATAAAATAATTCAAGTTGTAAAAAATACTTAATTTGGGTCTAGTGGAAAAATATATAAGGGTTTTAAAAATGAAAGGGATAGGAAGGTGTACACAAATACAATAATTATTCTCTGAGAAACCTGAACTCTTGTTCTTAAAGAGAAAAATTGGAGGGAAATTGTGTTTAATTGGACTGTGATATGACAATTAATTCCCAAACACCTTCTAGGAGAGCCATGTTTTTATCTGTTTTGGAAGGCTGTGAGATGGGAACTGAATAAATTTCGACAAGGAAGCTGTTCAGGGAGGCTATAATTGAAATTATAACCTGCCATTGGAATGTCTTATTCCTCCTGGTAAGTGGGGATTCTCAGCAGACTTCTCTGGTTATGTAGGTAGGATGACTGAAATTATTGGGGAGGGGGAAGTGGTCCCCAGAATGCTGAGAGCCATACATCTTTTTAGGAAAAAAAACCAACATTTTGTATTACACTTCGAAACGTAATGGTCACCAGTGCAGCTTGTGCAACAGAAGTATAATGTGTCAGTGTCTTGACTGACCACTGCATATCTATACTGCTGCATGCTGGACTTGCTTAAGTTTCTGTAATCTTCAAAGGCTGTAGAATCACAAGAGATTATGAGGGCATAAGCAACCATTTTCAGTCCATCCTGTTCCAAATAAGGATGTAGTTAATACACCACATGAAGTTATGCAAAAACCCTCCTGGCTATGATATTTCTCTCCTCTTCAAGCAAAAACTCTGAGTCCAGGAGGAGGACTTGATGGTCATGCTGCCTCCCTCTTGAGGGAGCATGACCATCAAGAGCCAGAAATGGTACAGCATTCCATGCATCAGTCATTCCATGCATCAGCAATCACTCTCTCTTGTTTGGGTTGAATGAACATGTTTTTCTCCATCCAAAGTCTGATAGCCTACTGACCGAGTCAAGATTTTCACTGCATCTTCCAACAGGCCTGAGGTTAAGTTGTATAGCTTTACTATGCAACAAAAGGATTATCTTGGTATTTTCAAGCTTTCATTTCCCAGAATGTTAATTAAGGATGATTAAGGTTGATATTTGGCAAAATATTGCATTGTTGCTTTTTCTAATAATGAGTATAAAGAAATAAATTGTTCATTCTTTTCAAGAAATTTGGAATCTAGTTACCTCCAGTTTATTACTGGTATCAAAGACCAATTTCAGCATGGTTCATGAGGGCAAGTTTACATGAAGGCAAAACCTGGCATTCAATTTACCTAAGAAAGAAGATACGTGATAGAAATTTAGATATGGAAAATTAAAGGCTCCTTCTGGGACAGTTCCCCAAAGGCAATAATTTCATACCAATAAATTAGTATTATCTAAGCCATTCAACTAATTCATCTTACTGTGGAAAATGTAGGTTTATCAATGAACAATAATATATCATCAGCAGAAACAGCTATGTATGCCAAGAGTTATATAGTTTAGAGTAGGGGTCCCCAAACTCTTCAGCTCATCAACCCCATCATGAAGTTTTAGATTGTTCATCAACCCCCAAACAAGAAAAGCACAATATCTGTAATAAATATTGTAACTGCACTTATATTACATTTTTAAAGAAAAAGATGAAGATTTACTTTAAAATCCAAACAAGAATAACCAATGTAAGAAAGTATAATCTCTTTTAATAAGTACTCATATCAATTAAACTACCCTTTTATATTTAAGCATTCAGTCTTAAACTGAACTGAATACTAATTTTATATAACATTGCCTAAAATTGGATCAAGAATTTGATTAAAATACTCACCAATTATCAAAACATTGGAAGATAATCAAAAGAAGATGGCTTAGAAAATTATAAAATGCACCAATAGTATCTAAATTAGCAACATAAGTATTAGCTAGAGGGAATTTTTTTTAACACTTAATTACCATAATGATAATGGCCTTTTACATCTGTTATCATTTTCAATATAAAGTGCCTTTATTAAAAGGACCATACTTTTAAAAAAAATGCTAATATAAACTTAGGCCACCCAATCTTTCTGCTACCTAACTTTTATTATCAGTAGTTATATGTCTCTTGCAAAGATGCAAGAGCCTTGAGTCTTGTGAGTTTAACACAGATTTGTTTTCCTTTGTCAGAGGTTTCCAGGCTATTCACATTATTCAAAGACACAATCCCAAGAAATATTTATACAAACAAAAAGATTGTTAAAAGGAAATATTAACACAGAGAAAACTTGGGAAAGCCAACTAAAACACACTGTGTACGTTTTGAACTCTTGGAAGTTCAGTGATGATAGGCCTTTCAAGCATCAACTTTTGATCAGAAAAATATAAAATGAGTTATAGCATGTACAAAATTAGCATATTAATTAAAATGGAACAGGGGCCAAATAAGTATAGGTTCAGAATAATTAATTTTCTCCACAGCCATTGTCATTTGTTCACGATACTTTAAATCATTTCATTCATGTTTGTTTGAAAGAAGTCTTAGCAAATCAATGCAGTTTCCTCCAAGATACAGAGAGCCTTAATATATGTTATAAAAGAATTCCAATGAAGGAACATCTATCCGTATATGAAACTGCCCTTTCTTTGATATCCACCTGGCTTTTCCCATCTTTTTGAAATTAGATGGCTAGCATTGTTGCCCTCTTTTGAGGGAATTCAGCTGCTTTTAATTCTTCTATCTCCTTTCTTTAGTCACTAAGGTTTTTCTACTCCTCCTCCCCCAGGTGTTTGAAGTTTTAAAATCTGTTATGGTTTAAAACTGTTTTTCTTTTAAATAGCAATATAAGATTTATATTATTTTATATTCACATTTTAGTATTTTTAATTTCTGTAAATTAAAAAAAATCTAAAATTAAAAATAATTTTTTGTTGGTGCATCCTACAGCTTAAGTCATGATGCTTGTTGAATGTGTATTCCTAAACCAAATGTTAACTTAGAACCAACCACCATTCCTGAGAAATGTTTATTCAGGCTAAAGTTGATGTTGCAAGTAATAGAACAATGCTATTTCTTATTCCCCATGATAACACATTTTCAAGGCTGTCTTTCTAGCATCTGATGTGATTACAAGAGTCACTTTTACAATAAATTTTCTCCTTGTTTAAAGCTAGTGGAATTGTTCTAGAGCTATAAACATTTCAGTGACATCTAATTTTGGTAAGCTGTCAGTGATGAATACTGCTCTAGACAATAAATATAGAAAATGACTATATAATTTTGTTGGTTTTGATCTTGCCCCTGGATTTCAAACATAAGCTTTTGCAATAAATGTTTAATGGGAAGCTTGTCTCTGTATTCTTTTGCATTCATGAGCAACTTGGGTAAACAGTATAATATCTGAAAAAAAATCTAAGGATTCCACTCATCAGATCCTCTTGTTCACTGTTAGATTCAAAGTTAGGAATATATAGGGTGTGTTCTGAAGAGACTGTATGGTTTTTGTTTTTTGCTATATGAAGAAATATTCTCAGAAAGTTATTAAATAACAAGATTACAAAGTGCTTTTTTGAAGGAATAAAATGTTTGCAAAATTTCCAGATTACTAAAAGTGTTGCTTGATCTATTACATACTAACATTTTTTTTCTGATCATAAAAAACTTGTTTCTGATCTTAAAAGCTTTTGATTGTGAATTGTATCCAGAGCTCTTCTACACAAGGACGTTCCTTTTTTATCTATAGTAGTTGAGGTCCAGTAGAGTTCAGGTTATCCAGTTTTCTCCAGTTCTTCCTTTTCTCCCATCACTTTCTGTTTTCAGAAGGTTGTCCAATCTCCAGAACAGAAAAAAGAAATGTGTCTCCTTCTATTGGTGGGGTTATACTATTAGTGCAATTTCTGCTGTGCAAAGAGTTGATACAAGCCCTTTACTTCTACTTAAGTTACATAAAGCATAAGACATATTTTGCAGTGGTATTCTTCAGTAGCTATTCTATATATGAAAATAATGTTGGCCATTCATGAGAGAATTATACTTTTCTATTGCATAAATGATTAATTATCTAACTAAACTTATTTTTTTATTAAATAACATATTCTGGTTTCATGCAATAATATTTACGAAATGATGCAGTATTTAATTTCCTTTTAATATTCATTTGATAGCGCATGTTCTGTCGCCATGTTAAAACAAATCCAGATGATGTAAAGAATACAGTTAAAATTAGCATCCCACGTTATGTCCTTTGTGGACAGGGAAAGGATGAGCATTATGAATATGAAATCAAGGTAAGATACTTAAATATTTTTATTTTTGTTGGCATGCATTATTTGTCTACATATGGAATATTTGCTAAGTTTTATACCTTCTTATGGAAAAGGTTCAGTTTGGAAAACAAAGAGTCAATTAGTTTGTAACACATAATTGTCCATGACTATTAAAGAGTCATAACAGCAGTCATAAACTGTGAGTCAGGACCCCTTCTTTTAGAAGATTTTGAATTGTTTCTAGCATCCTACTGGAAAGCAAGACTTGGCACCAGTTTGGCCCAGCCAAATGAGGCCTACCTCAGAACCCTGATTAGGACAGGAAGGGAGGAAATGTTTTAAATAGTTGAAGTGGGAGACTAAAGAAGATACAAATATGCAAACTTGACAAGTATAAGTAGAACACCTATGAAATATTCTAAATATACTATGCTAAGTAGTAGGAATACAAAGTATTTCATAGGAAGGTAACAGCGTTTCCTGCATCTCGGCATTTAGTCATACCGACCACGGACATTTCTTCAGACATTACTGGCTCTCTTGACTAACAAATGGAGATGAGCATCGCCTCCCAGAATTGGACATTACAGGGCAGGGGAAACCTTTACCTTTAGCTTTTATTTACTAAGTATAGAAGTTTAGTGTAATCCCAAGAATCTTGATAAACTAGGATACTCTTCAGCTTTATATTCTCACTGTTTTACTCCATTGGGTTTATTGTATCATACTAGCTCTCTTGAAGATATCCAAAGTTGAGAAAGGATAGGATAGGATAAGATAGGAGCGATGAGATAATCATTATTGATACATTTTTCTGTGAACACACTGGCACACATTAAAAAATGACATTTTGATGCCTTCTCTCAAAAGAAAATATATATCCCAGAGGTGAAAATAAAAAGGAGATGAGACTGATGATAGCAGCTTTGTAGCCTCTCATTGCATTCTAATCCTTTACTCCATGCTTCGTGGCATCACACATGCTGCTAGAAGGGCAATTCCTTCTTTCCTTATTTTGAGGGAAAGCAGCAAGATCCTGTTGATAATGCTGTTCACTTGCAAATACTTACTTGTTTAATCAGTTAATGCTGATGCATATGTTTTCCATTGTATGATCTAATACAGTAGTATTTCTATTCCATTTTGATTGCATAACTTATCCAGATAATTGGCACTTTACCTCCTGGTTGAGATAATGTCAAGTAATAAAAAGTCACAAAAATAGCCCTTACAACAAATGTCCCCATAATCATAGAATTACTTCATGGGAAAATGACTTCCATGCTAATGCAATTACATATTCAGTCTCTCCCAGCAAACTGAAATCATTGGTTTATTCTGCTCCAAGTCAAATTTTGGTGTGTGAGTAACCATGCTTAGTCAAGGAAAATGATCCATTAGGATAATGGATAATGCTTGCAATATAAACCTTTATGCTCCTTTTCTGTTAATTATATCATTTACTTTTACAAAACAGATATCAGTCCTAGAAGAGACATGGGCTATATTCAGGAGATATAGCCGCTTTAGGGAAATGCATCAGACATTAAAATTGAAATTTCCAGAGGTAAGTTACTAATTAATTTTAATACATAAATGTATGATTATTTCCTTTTGGTTTATACCGATGGCAAATACTGGTGAATTTTCCTATTTAGTTTCTAAGAAACTATTTCATTTGTGGCAGAAATTGTATACATTTGGGTTTTTTTGGCAGTTTATATTTTATGTTGATACTTATTTGGAAGACATTTTAAAAAGGATTGCTATGCTGTATTTTGTGAGAAAAAAACCCCACCTCTTAGTTTGTAAAAAAAAAACTTTTTTTTTATTACAAGGACCGTTTTTATGGGACCCTTCAGATATCTTTTTGAAAAGTGATAAAATTAAATCAGCTGTTTCATATTCATGGAAGTGAATTAAGCCAGAAGAGTTTTCTGCTCCACTAAATGGACACTTCTTTATGTTGAAAAAATGAGAGGCAATATTTTTCCTTTTGTTTCCTTTCATCAACACCTCCCACTAATTGTATTCCCAACAATTAGGAGTCAAAGTCCTGATGCACAAAGGGCAGGAGAAATGGGCAGAATTTACCTTCCCATCCCCATCACCCATGAAAATCCAAGGCACAGAGTTTTGTTCTGCACAGTTATGAATTGAAATCATTAATTCTCTCTAGTTGTTACTTCTTTTCTATATTTTATTGTCTTTCATCCTAAAAATCTCCATGTATAATTTTGTGGGATTCTGAATATGCAAATACAGTTACTTCTGCAATTTATCACAGTTATAACCAATTCTTTTTTGAAGGACCATCATTTATCCTCCATTCTATTTACACAGGTGCTTTATGAGATACATTAGGCTGAGAGCTAATGATCAGCTCACTTTTCAAATATGAGTACAGGAGCGGTAGAAGGAACATATCATCCCAGTTCAAAAGTAATTCTCTAATCATTACATTATATTAATAAATATAATTAAATTACATCTATATCTTAGATTAATATTGCAGGTCCCAAGGAAGAATATGTGTCCCACCATCACCCTAGCCAAGGTATATTGGCATTTTCACATATTCTGTTTCCTATTCATCAGCATTACCCAAACATACATGGATAATATTTATATATATTGAGGATAATAATTTATCCACCTAAACACTGCCATATCTTATTTTTTCATTTATTGTGCATAATGTGCAAGTCAACTCTGTGTAAGTAGCAATATCTATTGTCCTGAGCCATCTGAAGTTAAAATAGCACACCTTTTCTTCATTAAAGTTATATTTTCCATCTAGTTATCAATGTCTGTATAGCAGTTGATAATGAAAATATCTTTCTTTGCCGTTGTGAGCATGTTCAAAGGATGCAGGGAATAGTGGAAAATGCCATCTTTGTTCTTTTTTATGTATTTTTGTTATTATTATTATTTTTAGAAAAATTAAATTACTGTTTATTTATTAAATATTTAGCAATGGAAAAACATAAATGGGAGGGAGGGTCGGAGGGAGAGAAGGAAGGAGGGACTTTCTGTGCAGAATGATTTCCAGAGCTTGGGGTATGAATTTAGTAGTATAGATTGTAGGCTTATCTTTTCAGAGGTTTTACCAGTATATAAGGAACAAAAAGGGAAGAGCCAGCGTGTAGCAGAGTTTAATGTGTGGCTAAAGGAGTGGTGTAAAAGGGAAGGCTTTGGTTTTATTAGTCATGATGTCTGCAGCTGGTCCAATAAAAAACTGTACAAAAGAGATGGTTTGCACCATCCAAGAAAGGGACTGAGTTACTTGGCATTAAATTCACAGATTTTCTGGATAAACATTTAAACTTAACAGCGGGGCAGAGAATTAATTGATACAGAACATTTCTGTCCCCAGCAATCTAAAATTCATAGGGTTATCAGTGCATGTAACATAGATGTTTGTGAGGGTATGATTATCACTCCTGCTGTCAAGCAAAACCAAGCATTTAATAGTGAGTGCCATACCATGTGCATGAATCATACAAGTGGCAAGAAAAGAGGGGCAGTCAGGCATAACATATGTAGACAGTAAACTCAGGGTCAATCAAAATGGACTCAAATATCTATACACCAATGCACAGAGTATGAGGAATAAACAGGGTGAATTAGAAATTCAAGTAAATGAGGGCAGATACGATACTGTTGCCATTACAGAAATTTGGTGGGATGAATCCCACAAATGGAACACACAGCTAGAAGGATTTAAATTATTTAAAAGAAATAGACCAAATAAAAGAGGAGGTGGAGTTGCACTATATATAAGAAATAACTACATCTCTACAGAAATAGAGCACAACAATGATGAGAACAATCGTGAATGCATTTGGGTCAATATTAAAGGTTGGGGGGGAAATGACATTGCCATAGGTCTATACTACAGGCCACCCAACCAAGCAGAGGAAATAGATGAACTTTTTGCTAGTCAGCTAACTAAGGTATGTAGGAAGCACACCACAATAGTAATGGGGGATTTTAACTACCCTGACATCAATTGGGAAACAAACTCTGCAGCAAGTGGAAAATCCAACAGGTTCCTAACAAACCTAGCAGACAACTTTGTTTCCCAAAAAGTAGAGAAGGGAACAAGGGAATCAGCCATATTGGACTTAATTCTCACTAACAGAGAGGAAATGATAGAAGGTTTTGAAGCCACAGGAACTCTGGGGGCAAGTGACCCTGCAATATTGGAATTCAACATTATGCAAACACAAGTAGTAGAACAAAGTCAAACTAGAGTCTTGGACTTTAAGAGAGTTAATTTCAAAAAACTTAGAGCTTGGGAAGAATTCCATGGATGAGAATCCTCAAGAGGAAAACAACTCAAGAAACTTGGGAAATTTTGAAAAAATGAGATTACAAAAGCCCAGTCTTGCACAATACCAGTGAAGAAGAAAAATAACAGCTCCCAAAAGAAACCAGCATGGCTGCATAAAGGACTCTCTGACAAATTGAAAGACAAAAAAATTGGATACCAAATTAATGCATTTAATCAAGATAGGGGCATTCTAATATGATTGTACTTGAGATATTTAATCAAGATAAGGGCATTCTAATATGATTGTACTTGAAATATCATAGGTATAGGCACTAAGCACTGGATACACTACTAATTATGCATTGGATGCTTAACCATAACTAGTTAAATGCTGGGCACCTTAAATGCTCAGTATTTCTTGACCGTCTAGTATTTGATATAACAATTGTGTTTCATAATATAATTCCGATGCCAAAAAATCACTGTGTATGGTTACCATAAAATTAAAATTTCAAATAGGATGAGTTACATATAAAAATAAATAAGGGAGAAAATTGAGATTATATTATTTATTGTTTCTAAGGATGCACACTGCCATCCTCTAAATAAATAATTTAGTGAGTCAGTGAGTGTCTTGTCTTTAAAATGCCTATTTTTTCCCAGTTTTTCAGTGGGGGTGTAATGAAATATTGAGAAGTTAAAAGTTTAGAATAGCCCACCCACAAATTTAGTTTAAATATGCTAGTAATTATTTGCATAAATCTCATAGCATTTTGAAAGAACTTTAGTTTTGGAGTTGCTTATCTTATGTTTGCAGTAAGTTTCTGTCCTATGGGTCCCTAGATAACAATAGTTTCATATGTTTAAGAATATTTTTCTCAGCAGTTCATTCAAACTATTAATACTCTAAGGAATTTTATTCATGAAAACACTTGTTTTGGATTCTGTGAGGAATAATATATTTACCTGAAATGAAGATATTTTCAAATTTAAGATAATTCTCTATAACAGAAAGAATAGGTTATTTATACTGTCTATCATCAAAAGTTTTATAAAATAGACAGTTTATACATTTAGCCAATTTAGTATTTTAGCTCTATTTCAAACCAGTCCTGGTGAGGTTGACAACTGCATAAATATGTGTGAGACACTTGAGGGTATGTAAGTGATTAAACATATCAGAAGATAATCTGCAAACAAGTGAAGACAAGAACCAGAACTACAGTAGTAATAGTTGAATTCATATATTTCAGTTAGAATTAATTGCCAGTAAGATAAACCATTTTTGAAATTGATTTCCTGTGCCTCTATACATACTAAAATAATTATGCCACATACCCACATGCTTCTCTCTTCATTCAGCAGAAGCAACCCTCAAGAAGTAGGATCAAGATGAGATTAAGGGAGAGAGAAGCTGCACTGGAAAGTAAAAGAAAGGGAAAAGAGAGAACAAAATCAGATGCAGAGGAAGGGAAGGGAAACTGAATGGAAAGGATAGAGACAAAAAAAAAACCTGGTTGCCTTCTATGTGTTGAACAGGAACATTTTCCTTGAGACAAGATGGAGGAAAGGTCATGCCATTGCTTTTTTAGAGTCTAATAAAATGTGCAAAGTTGTAGATCTTAAGCTTCAAAACAGGCATTGATTGGGAATATCTACTTCTGTTTTGAGTATTTTCAAATGTACATTATTCACATCTTCTGTTTATCAAGTAATTTTATGAGTGACTTAGGCATTCTTTTCACTGAAACATTCCTGTAAATGAAGTAGCTCTAGAAACCTTCTATTGTCGTTTTAGTGATTTTGTTGTTGTTGTTGTTGTTATCATTAGTGTTACATTCGTCAGGCTTTTTCTGTTTTTTCAGGTACGAAGTTTACATGAGTTCTAAGAGTCAGCAAAATATATGCAGCTTGTAGAGAGCAACTCCTGGGTTTGAGTGTTGCAAAAATAAACTGCCATTCACAAATTTGGATAAAGCACTTAGTCCCCACAAATCGATTGTCATTTCTAATGCAAACAAGCACATCTTAAGGTTTTTTTCATTGCTGAAAAGAAACAGCGCAAGTCATAATTTGTTAGATCTTTTATTCAGAAACCAATTTGTATTTTTAACAGTCTTTTCTCTATAACTTGCAGTTGTGTTATCGCTAGGGTAATTTTTTTAAAAAAATTACAGAATTACTTGTTAAAGAATTGCAAGTACAATTTTTCAAGCAAAAATTATTCAATCAAGAGCCAAGAGAGACAGAGAGACCAAGTGTGTTCCATACTATATTTGGAATTCTTTGATAAATTTTGCAATTCAGAAAGATATTCTACTTTCTTGCAGAAGTTTTTGTTAAAGAAACACTGATAAATATAATACAGCTAACCTCCCATAAAACAGACAATTAATTATCTTTGTTTCATATCGAATAATAGATTCTGGATTAATGTGGTGATTCTGCATTCCATTAGCAATTCTGATATTGATAGAATCTCGTATTCCAAGTTCCAAATGGGACAATGGCTGTGTTAACAGTTGCCTCCAAGGATAATGTTCCTGTTGCAGAAAATTCAATTGAGGAATATCTGGCAGCAATATCTCTTTTCTATGAGAAAGAGCATTGGTATAATTTGAATTAGAGTTATTTCTGAGAAATGCTAATATTGAAAGTTTATCAAGTGTAAATCTGGGTAATGATGAAAGCGTTTTTTCATTCCTGAATTCCCACAATCTAGAATAGCAACTATTATATAAAAGAATAAGCAACCCTAACCTTGACCCTAGCCCTTAGTTTGATATGAATCAACACTTTTAGATAATCCAAGCAATAAAATGAAAAGGAAAAGGTAATGTTAAATTGGTATTTATTTTTATATTTAAATATTTTAACTATAAAACATGCGATTAAGGATTTAATGAACACAATGAAAATGTCTTTCCTTTTTGAACCAAACTTTTGTGTTTTTTTAAATTTAATATTTTAATTTTTTTGTACCAAAACAAAAAAAGGAAAAGGAGAAAAATCTGTCTTATATTTTATACTTATCAACAGTCAATGAGTTCCTTTCTATAATATAAACTATTAAGATATTACTATAAGATATCCCAGAATCTCTATCATAATAACATATATTGCTACAACTGTTGTGATTTTCTAATAGTAATTTCTTTAAAAAGTTTCCTGAACCAGGATTGTCCAATATTACTTTTCCAATGTTAGAAGTAATACATGATATCCTGATAACAATCAAGATCTATTTCTTTTTCTGCAGATGTAACTCATTGATTTTTCCTAAAGTCCAGCTGATTCAATCATGCTAGGGTTGGCATTCTCCAGGTGCCTTCAGTTAAATAATGTTATCTATTGGAACCCCAAAAGTGACCTTCTCCATAACACCACCTGCCCTTTGGAATGAGATTTAGATAGCCACCCTTTGCTATTGTTTAGAAGACCTGTGAAGATTAGGCCTTTGGCAAGGGGAAGAGTGGGAGAGGGAGAGAGAGAGAGAGAGAGACCCCTCGCTTCATTCCATCTGATCGGTTGTGCATACTTATCATCTTTTATCTTTTTTATGTTTTATTGATTTTATTTAATTTTTATGTTTGATTGTTGTGAGCTGCCCAGAGTTGTTGGAAGATAAGCAGCATCCTATAACAATAAGGGAATGTAGAATAGAAGACAAAGAATTGGAGAAGATCACAAAATATCAAGTTCTTAAAATTGAAATGGAAGATTATGGCATAAAGTGGTTGAGATGGTTCCAATTGTTATAGATATTCTATGTGCCATACCAAAAAAAAAAAATATTGGGTGGCACTTAGAAGCTCTGCACACTGACAACATTTCCATCTGTCAGTTACAAAAAGCTACACTACTGGGAACCATGCATAAACTATGCCAATACATTACAACATCCTAGATTCTCAGGAAGAACTTTATGCATATGAAAGCCAACACCAGCTAAAAAACTTACAGCTGTGATTTAAAATTGATGTGTACAGGTAGTAATTATAATCAAACTACTAGTGGTAGTAGAAATAGTAATAAACTCCAAGAGAAAGAAGATCAACTTGAATGTAGTTTGGATTGATTCCAACTTCTTGGATAATTGTGCCTAGAAATAACAGACATCAGTAAAAACATCAAAAACTTTGTGCAGAGATCAATGGTACAATGCATGACACAATTGCTGGTTATTGGTGATAGATTGGAAGAGGCTAATTTCAAGAGAGAGATCTTTCAAGAAGACTCACTATCACCACTACTTTTTGTACTCACTACACAACTCAACATCATCAGTGGTCATAACTCGAGGGCTACCTCAATTAATGTTTATAATATATATAATATATTATATTATTATATAATATAATTAATATTATTATAATTAATATATATGTATATGATCTGTTGCCAATACAATCAACTCACTACTCTATTCATGACATAAATATTATAGAGTGGCATTTTTATTGAGTGCCTTCAGCAACAATCTGAACTGAAGGAAAAGTAATTTCCATCTCCCTTCCCCCATGAATGGTTATTATTGAACTATTCAACTCAGTGAAAATTTAATATCCTTTCCATCCCACATTTGTCTTGAAGTCCCAGAAAAAGTGAGGTGAAAACCCTGACCAGATGTGCATATGGTATCTGCAAATAATAATGGCTCACAACTTAACTGATAAGAAATTGCACAGTAGTCTTCAGAGTTAACTTGATAAAATCTACACTACAAGTAGTGTCCATGGATAGCCTTTAGGAATGCATGCTATGCTGTCATTTTATGTATTAAATTTCCACTTATGCCCCTGATATTGCATAGTTTATCTGACTGTTGCCAGCTTACTTTAATAAACAACTAGTGATACAGCTAATTTTGCCTAAGTGACATTCCTTTTTTATTAGTTTATAATATAAAATACAAGAAAATAGTAGGAAAATAAGGGAGAGAGAAGGGAAAAGTGTAAGGAAGAGGGAAAAAAGAAAAGATGTTGACTTTGGTGTAGTAGAATAGTATCAAAACTCAACTTTTTTTTTACATAGTAGAAACTAGTTTGTTGTCTTTCTGTAACAACAAACCTAGCTAATTGGTAAAACCCAAAATCAAAATTTCATTTTTTTCCATCTCAAGCAAAGTCCAAAAGCAGTTCCAAGCAGAAACAAAAGTAATTGTGTTTTTTTATTTAATCATAGCAATCAATTTAGCAATTTCTGCTAACTCCTACCAACTGTTGTAGCCATTCATGCATTGTGGGAATCAAAGTGCCTTTCCATGTTTGTGCATAAATCTTGCTGTCGTCAACATATATAACATCAAAGTTTTAATTTTTCCCCCCAAGTCTTCTCCATTAAACCCAAAAGGAAAATTTCAGGTTTTATCTTTATATTCACTTTGAGAATTTTCTGTATTAAGATGTGAATCCTATTCCAATATTTCTTTGCTTGTCACATATCCACCATAAATGATAAAAGGTCCCTTCTTTACATTTGCATTTCCAATATTTATTTGGAATACCTTTATACATTCTTGACAACTTATCTGGTGTTAAATATCAATGATACATCACCTTATAATTTAGATTTCTTTTAGATTATAATTTAATATAAATGTTGGACTTTTTGTCCACAGTTTTTGTTCATATCAAAGATTCTTTTATTACATTTTCATTTTCCTTTATACAATCACTTAAATACTGTGCAGTTAAAAAAAGAAGAAGCAATAAACAACTCATAACACTTCTATCCTACATACACCCTTCCTTCTACCCCTCCAACTTTCATTTCTCCCTTCCAACAATCCCCTCTTCTACTTCCCCTCCCCCTCAGCCATTCCTTTCTCCCCTTCCCACCATCTCACCCTCCTTACATTCCCTTCTCACTCCCTCTTAATTCCCCCCTCTTCTTTCCCTCTACACCTCGCTTCGGTGTATTTCTAGTATTCATTGGTCTATTTGTTTTGTACTAAAACAAAAGAAAAATAAAAGGAAAAGAAAGAAGAAAAGAAAAAAAGAAAAAAAAGCAACAGTATCCAAGTGCATTCATTGTTCTGAAAATTGAGTCTATATTTCCACCCTCCCCCCCCACCCACCCCCTGAACCCCCCTCCCTGACCCCCTTCCGACTTCCCAGGTCCCATTCCCGGCATCGTTCTTTATCAAGCAAAGTCTGGAGTATATTGAAACCAAATAGATTAGAAGTTACAAAATAAAAAAAAATAAAAAAATAAAGAACAAAAAAGAAAAGAATAATAAAAAGAGGAAAAAAGGGGGGGGAACCCCCCCCCCAAGAAAGAGAAGTCAATATACTCTCTAACATTAAACTCAGCTTCTCATTATTTTTAAAATCTTAAACAATGTCTTTACCTGCTTCCGCATATAAATTCTATACCTCCCATTCTGCCTTTACCCGTGTCCGCATATATATTTTATCCTCATCCATTGCTCCTCTCATATTTACTCCACCCTCGTGTAGACTCTCCAGATAATCTTTCTTAACCTTGTATTCAAATAACAATTTATACAAAAATCAGCTTACATTCTGGATCAAGGTAATCTAATTGAACTTTCACTACCCTTCCATCTACCCCACGCACCTGACTCCATTCATCCCAAACCACAATCCAAGAGAACTATGATCTCCGCTCTCTCGCCCCAAAGAATAGATCATGCGCAGTTTAAATTAAGATTCAAACAAGTCTTATATAAGTCCCATACAATATATGTCCAAATTCAGCACCGCTTCTTTCAGTCTCAATATCTCTTCATCGGTATACAGCTTTGTCATTTTATACCAGACAGGAGTCCTGAAATTTTATTCAAATTAAAAATTTAAAGAAGTATTTTAAAGGCATAGCTGGATCTTTATTCTTTACTCTTCTGCCCTTCCGGAAGGGGAAAGCAACACCCTCCGCCTTGTAGCCACGTGTCCCGCTGCTTATCTTCTCCTTCTCCTTGTCTTTCTCCAAGTCCGGGTGAATCAGGAAGTCCCGCCTTCAGAGTTTTGTAGTAAAAATCTCGGGCTTCGCAAACAGAATTGAGACGATATTTTTGGTTCTCAAATGTGACTGTGATACCAGATGGCACTTCCCATTTATATTGTATCTGAGAATCTCTGAGTTTTTCAGTTAAGAAAGTGTAGTCTCTCCTTGCTCTTAATATTTGAGATGGTATTTCTTTAAAAACAATCAAGTCCTGTCCATCGATTCGCAGCCTGTTATTGTAGAACTTCTGTATTATCGCATTTCTGGATTCTCTTGTGGTGAAATATATAATTATGTCCCTCGGAAGCTGTCGTTGTTTTGCTACACACGAGTTCTGGCGATAAATTTTTTGAATCTGCCAATCAAAGTTAAATCCCGGACTTCCCACCGAACATCTGAAAGCCTCAAAAAAGGTCTGTTTCAAATTCTCCTGTTCCTTTTCACGCAATCCTCTGACTCTTATTGCAAACGCAGTCTTATTGTAATTTATCATAACGAGTTGTTTTTGAGCATTTTCAACTTCCTGTTGTAACGTTTGAATTTTAGATGTCAAATTAGAATTAGTTTTTTCCAAAAGTTCCAATTTGTCCTCCATTTCAGAAACATAGTCTTTCATAACAGTCATAACTCTGATCGTATCTTCCCTTGTTTGAGCAATCTTGGCGTCCAGTTTATCATATAAGTCCGATAAAAGTTGTTTAATTTCCTGTCTGAACTCTTTAAGGGTTTCAAAAAGAAATTCTTGCGTTAAGAGATCTCCAGTAGAGGGCGTGGGAGGCAAGGGCAGCGATTTTGTAACAATTTCTTGAGATGTATTATTAAGGAAACGCTTAGACTGCTTCGATTTGGGAGCCATTATAAAAAACGCACAAACAAAGTCTCTGCTCCCCTCGGTTTTAAATGGGATACTATTTATAGACTTTTAACAGTTAATAAGGAGAAGTCTTCAGGAGAATAGAGCTGATTGAGTGTGTCATATATCAAACGCAGAAGCTATAAAATCGCCATCATGTAACGCAGCTGGATAAGAAAGCCTTTTACAAAATTGAAGCTGGTATTTTGAATAGTAATAAGAAAAAAATTTACAACTTCAAGTTAATATTTGGTTTTGAAGCCATTTCAAAATTTATCTGCCTGCAGTTAATAAAACTCTATTGCCTGAATATGCAGCTTTAAGTAAAGAGGCTGAGTTCCCCTTTTATTTTGAAGTTTAAGGCTTGGCAAAACTTTCAGTGAGTAAACATTGTAACAAGACCGTTCAGCAGATTCATCACCATTTAACTTCCAGATAAGCAAAGTTAATGAAGGAGTAAAGTTCTTGTAGAAATAAAACTAATTAAAAAGCTTCTGCTGGCCTATTGTGAAACCAAAACATGATAAGCAATCTCTTTTGTTTTGAATTCTTGTGAATTCTTGTGAGAATTAAAAAAAAGTGTTCATTATTACCGGAGAAATCAGCCTGCTCGGCGCCATTTTAAAAGCCTCTAAGTAAATAATTTTTCGGAGGAGAAAAAGAAAAGAAGCTAAAATGTTGATAAACAATTATTGTGCACGGAAATGGATTCAGCTCGTGATAAGATTAAATCAACAAAACTTTGAACTGAGTGGGGGAGACCTACTTTGTCCTGCACAAGGCAGTTTGAAATTCCCAGCACGGACAGCTGTTCTGCCTTGGGCTAGCCCCCCTTTCCCTGCAAGCACAAAAGCTGCAAAAATCGAAGAGCATTTGCCAGCAAAACAATTTCTTCTTTCCTTCTTGCCTGAAGGATAAGAAAACCTGATAAGACGTCAGATGGAAGATCCTCTAAACAGGTACGTAGCCAGGAATTCGGAGGCAGCTGATTTTTTTGCTGCCACCACCAGCAGGCTCCTCCCAGGAAGCTCCTGTCCACAGTTTTTGTTAATGCCTCTTTAGAATCAAGGATAGGATCACCAAAATTAAAACCGATTATTTGACCGTAAGTCCACCCATCTGAATTTGCCTTCATTTCTTTTTTTAAAAGCTTCCTGAGAAGGTACCCAATCTTCACAGAAAATCTTGTTTTATACTTATTCAAAACTATTAGGATGGTACGTCTAACAAATGGTTATTAAAATCAACATTTACTTTAACCTTGTCATATCATAAATAGCTGTGCCATCATGGCCCTCTAGATCATGGGTGTCAATCTCAGTCATGTCACGTTGTGATGGTTTTTTTGCCTTTGCGGAACCAGGATGAGCATGACCTGCATGTAACGCATCCAGCCCACGGGCCATCCGTTTGACACCCCTGCTCTAGATCAAGAAGCCTCTTGTTTTGGAGATTCACCCACTCTTTTAGCCAGACCAAATAACAAGCACCAAAATACAATTTCAAATCTGGTAAATCCAAACCTCTTTTTTCCTTAATATCTTGCAGTAGTTTATATTTAATTATTGGGATTTTTTTTCCTTTCCATATAAACTGAGAAATATCCATCTGCCATTCTTTAAATGGAGTATCGCTAACTGAAGTTCCTAATATTAAATTGTGCTATTATAGATCTGTGATTTGTCTTCTAAACCAATTCTTTATAAAGTAAATTTGAACTAAACTTCATGAACCTTATGTATTTTGAATTGGCATGGATCTTTGTTCCTAAAACTCTCTTGAAATAAAATAACTATTGCAGAAGTTAAACTTCTGACAATCATTTGTAACCAGCATTTTCATATCCCCAATATTTAACTTCTGATTGAGTTCTGTGGTTGCAGGTAATTTTTGTTCTTTCCAGCTCATACTCCAATCTTCTTGAGAATTAGTTGGCAATATTCTAAATATGGCTCTTGACAGTGCTTTATACGTATTTTATCTTTAGCTACACATTCCAAGTTCAGGCTATAAATGAATTTGCATTGTATAAACGTACATTTCTTGCCAATAGAAAATAAAAGTACCTCAATTAAGAGCAGTTTCAAAAAAATCAAGCTATAAAAACATACTCAGACTGATTGAATCCACCCTTAAGATTCTTTTCTTTTGTTTAATTTTCCATATTGACCTTTCACCTCTCTACAGATTATAGAAGCCATAGCTGTAATTGCTTCTCTTTCCACCTATTTTAAGGATCAAAATGCCTTGAGTATCTATCTTTGTTATTCATTTCTACTTTAACTAGTACTTCCTTTCATTAGCCCCTATTCAGGCAACATGAGCACATATGAGTTTTATACATAAGGAAAGGGAACAGTCATTTTTCTTCTTGCTTTTCATATGAAAAGACAAAGCTATCTGCTGTTGGGGGGGGACCTCTTCTTTTCATAGTAAATCTTCAGTTCATTGTGAACTTTGTTTGTTTTTTAAAAAAATATTTATTTAAAGAGCTTCCCCAAATAGAGGAGTCTCGTTTCAGACAGCCATCTCTACAAAAGGAGTATGACAAGAATAGTGATCAAGGATAGAAAAATGGCATACTTGAGTGCCCTCCTCAAGTTTTCAACTTAAATGTTTCAGATTCAGATTCAACTTGGTGATTTTTTTAGAAGAGTTATAGTCTGGTTTATTGAAGACTATCCACTAAATCACGCATTTTGACACCATGTTTTTTGTGCTAAAAATTAATGGATGATAATCTGTTAAAGCTCAGACTTGAGAATTTGTGGAATTTTTGTTCATTGGATCAGCTATTGAAAATGTACTACTGACTATACAGGAATACATTTTTTTCTTCTTTTCACTTTTTAAAAAAACTCAAATGAAGCACTGTCAAGATAGAGAATTCAAATATCCAAATTACAAACATTAAATGTATTTCATTATTTTTTATTTCTTTAATTTGTATAGTGCCAAAATCTTAGAAGGTGCCTGGCTTGCTTTTTATATTTGTGTTTTCAGGCTGAATGAAAGACAATATTATCAACAATTTGGACTATTTTACAGTGGTTCTTTCCACCTCGATTTCTTGCATGCATTGTAATATTAATGTTTGTTCTTTACTTTGCTTCATAAAAGATACTCACTGTTTAGTTCATTTGATTAATTCAAAAATGCTATTAGGATAGTGCACACTTCAGCTTTGAAAGCAAAAAGATACATGAGAGCATACAGGGTACATATAAAGCAAGGGTATGTCAACCCATTGTTTGGTCTAATTTTTGTGAACTATTTCTTTGTTTTTCAAGGAAAAGACCCTCAGCCCAGTGGGTTGAGGTTGAGCAAATAATTCATGACCTCCAACCAGAGGCCTGGGCTGCACCTTCTATACTTTTGCTGCTTGCATTCCATTGGCTACATTCTATTCAGCCAGTGTTCTTATTTGCTCATGTGCTGCTATGATGCAAAAATCAAGTTTCTTTGTCTCCTGCTTAAGTCCTGGAGGCTGGCAGAGATGACTGCTTGAATTTGAATCCAGAGATACCTACTAGGATTGGATGAGGGCTAGCGTGGCAGCATAGCTTGATTAGGTAAAGAAGCAGGCAAGTACTGAGGAAGTTATTTAATTATGGTTCTTCCACCTCTTATCTTTAGCAGACCCTCCCTTGCAGGGAAAGGGGAAGAGGAGAGAAAGTTTGGTGTGGTTAAAGTGCTGGCCTAGACAACCAGGATTTTGTGCTTTCTAGTTACACCTTCATTATGAAAACTGGCTGGGTGACTTTGGTCCAATCACTCACTCTCAACTGAACCCATCTTACAGGGTTGTTGGGGAGAAAATAAGAGGAAGAAGGAGTACTTGAGAGACCGCCTGCTGCCAATTACCTCCAACAGATCTATTAGATCCCACAGATTAGGCCTCCTCCGAATTCCATCTACTGGCCAATGCCGATTGGCTATCACCCGGAGGAGGGCCTTCTCTGTGGCTGCTCTGGCCCTCTGGAACGAGCTCCCCGTGGAGATTCGGACCCTCACCACCCTTCAGGCTTTCTGCAAAGCCCTTAAAACCTGGTTGTTCTGACAGGCCTGGGGCTGACGAGTTCCCCGCCCCTGCTCGAATTGTGTGGTTGTTGAGTGTTTTTGTATTTGTTTGTCCGTTGTTTTTCCTCCTGTTTGTATTCCCCCCCCCACTTGGTTTGTGAGCCGCCCTGAGTCCCTCTGGGAATAGGGCGGCATAGAAATGCAATAAATCAAATCAATCAAATCAAGGAGTATTAACTATGTTTGCTACCTTGAGTTACTTATAAAAGTAATTTTACATATTTATTTTTATTAAATTTAAATGCTATCCATGTCATTGTTTCAGTGACTCTGGCAGCTTACAGAATGATAAAAAAAAGTAAAAAAGACAATTAAAAATTAAGATTAAAATTAAGAAGATTAAATTAGACACTCAAAACAGGAGAACAGGCAATGTGGTAGAGATCTTTTCTCTATTCAGTCAGCCATTCCCAGCATAAAGTGCCTCTGTCGGTGCCTCAGGCCAACCGGCAGAGCCAGGCGTTAACCCTCTTCCAGAAGGCCAGGAATATGGGGGGCAACCTCATCTCTACTAGGAGAATATTTGAAAGGACAAGGAACCTAGCAGAAAAGGCTCTTCCTGGATCCCGCCAGTAGTGAAGATGGGATTTTTAAAAATCTAATAAATAACTTCCCCACCAACCTCCTGCCATTCTCTGATTGCCTGTCTGCAGAATCAGTGCAACTTGTTTTACAGCGCTTCCAGTTTCCCTTTAATTCTACTGTCCTTAAAACAAAGCTCAGGGCACTATTGGGCACCAAAACATCTGAAAAACAGAGGAGAGCCAAAGGCTAAATCTGCTCCTTGGCGCTCTACAATTCAGTTTCCCAATTCTAAATAGAAGAAAGGGATAGAATTAGGAAAGCAGTTGTTGTCTAATACAGGTAGCCCTTGACTTAACAATAGTTCGTTTAGTGACCATTCAAAGTTACAGCGGCACTGAAAAAAGTGATATGACCATTTTTCACACAACTTTTACCGCATCCCCATGGTCACGTGATTAACATACAAATGCTTGACAACTGGTTCATATTTACAACAATTGCACTGTCCCAGGGTCATGTGATCACTTTTTGTGACCTACTGACAAACAAAGTCAATGGAGAAGCCAGATTCACTTAAAAACCATGTTACTAACTTAAGAACTGCAGTGATTCACTTAATAAGTGGGGCACGACAAATATAAAATGGGTGAAAACTCACTTAACAAATTTCTCACTTAGCAACATAAATTCCGGACTCAGTTGTGATCGTAAGTGGAAGACTACCTGTATAGACAATACCTCTATCATAGAACACTAGTCTGCAGCTTCTTAAAGCAGCTGCATCTTTTCCTGGGATCACACTGCAGTCCTTCACAGTTGCCATATTATGCCAGGAAAAGGTGCATTTGGTTTAAACAGTTTGCAGATAGGTCTTCCATGTATGCTCCAAAATACCTTATTGGCCGAGGTGGCGCAGTGGTTAGAGTGCTGTACTGCAGGCTACTTCAGCTGATTGCTAGTTCGGCAGTTCGGCTGTTCAAATCTCACCGGCTCAGGGTTGACTCAGCCTTCCATCCTTCCGAGATGGGTAAAATGAGCACCCGGATTGGTGGGGGCAATATGCTGACTCTGTAAACCGCTTAGAGAGGGCTGAAAGCCCTATGAAGCGGTATATAAGTCTATTATATACCCCTATTGCTATTGCTATTGCCTTTAAATTTGAAGCAATATGCAACTCTGAATTTGCTATCTACATTTGTTTTAATGAACTAATAAATGTGCCCTGAACCATTTTAATTTAAATGGATAATGTTTTTCAAAATAATTATGGATGAAAATTTACAATTTGAAAACAATTTTAAATATTAATGCATTACATTTGTTACCTTTGTGCAATAAGTAGAAGACTAAAAGGTTTCTTCATAAGCAGAGAGCAACCATGCTGTTTACAAATGCTAGACTTACAGTTAAGAATATCCATGTTCAAAGCAGCTGTGTTTGCATTCTTCTCTGAACTTCTCTAAACATATTTACCTTTAGACTGTATGTTTTTCCCTGCTTGATTTCCTGCCTTAGGTGAAGCGATAGGTCATTTGAAAATTAGTGAGAAATATTACAAGGTAATGAAAACACAGAGATAATGGCACCAAATATGCTTGACAGGATTATTTTTAATCTTCTGGTGCAAATGCACCTGACGTTTAGTATGGCATTTATTGTATACCCCAAAGAAAAATCAGTTGTTCTCCTAACCTCCATCCCATCTGAAATATTGCTCAAACAGAGGCAAACAATATTTAAAGGGCCAGATACTATGAGAATCCATTTATGCCTCACTGAGAATGTCAATACTTTGAAATAGGCCATGTCAGGAAACAAGGACTACTGCAACTTTATTTTTCCAGGATATTATAACAGAATCTTGAAGACCTTGCAATTTCCTTCTTTCATCTCTGATTCTAAAGAGTGGGATTATCTTAATTTATTTCTCACTGCTCTCTTCCTTCCCAGGACAAAGTGTAGGTTTACTTAAGTATTCTTGCATTCTTTCTTCAAGTTTTGCTCTGTACTGCTCTACAGAGTGAGAGGGTCGTTTGCCTTGTTTTAATAAGGAACCATGGAAACTGCCACTATTAAAAATCAGTATTGTGTTGAAGTTGCAAGAAGATCTGGGTGTCCATATGCAAAGAGAGTACTGCCTATTCCTCTCGTGGAGTTTCACAATCAAAATCATTTCAAAGGTGGAATACACATTGATATAAATTGGCATTACTATCTAAGATTTTGGGGAACTTGAACATTGGGGAAAAAATTCAGTTGTGAGGATGAAGATAATATGAATATATGTCAAATTACACTAGACACAAAATAGCTATAGAAAAAAGTATAAGGAAAGTGTTGAGAGCAATGTTTGTGCCTTCACGTCAGACAAGTCCTTGCTTGTTTTCTTAACAAGATTTTTAGAAATGGTTTGCCAATGGCTGGAGCTGAAAGAGAGACTGGTCCAAAGTAATCCAGCTGGCTTTGTAGTAAGACAAGAATAGAACTCCTGGGCTTCCAGTTTTTAACTTAATTCTTTTTACCATTACACCATACGGGCTTTCTTAAGAAAAGATAAGATAGAAAAAAGGTTAAGTAAAAGACGATAAATATAAGATGAATACCTTCTAGGAAAAGATGACTACTACAGAAAGATATTTCAGAAAGTATGTTTTTACGATATATATGATTTTGGCCATAGGAGTTATTTAAATTTTTGAAAATGAAATAAAAATATAGGAATGTAGAGCTCCTTGGAAATATATAAGAAAAATGTGATATTGTCTCCTGGGTAATTGGAGTCCCATTGCTTTGGCTCTCATGTAAAGACCTGTCTCTAGTTATGTACTGATGAATTTGTGAGAGGTTTTTATGGTTGTTATTTGTCTAGCTTGTTTTTCAAGTGTTAATTCTCATATATGATCTTATAAGTATAAGTATAATCTTTATTGTCATTGTACTTAAATACAACAAAATTGGTTTTAACCTCACTGGTGCAAAATTATAACAGAAACAAAAAAAGAAAGAAAGAGAAAAAAAACTAGTGTGTGCATGGAATGATTGTGGTTGTATTTAAAAGTCTCACAGCCCAAGGACAGAAACTATCTTTAAACCTGTTTGTTCGGCTGGCTATATACTTTGATGTCTTCTGCCTGATGGTAGAAGTGCAAAGAGACACTGACCAGGGTGTGAATCATCTTTGAGTATCTTCCTTACTCTGCTAAAGCAGCAAGATCTGGCGATGTCATCGAGTGGTGTCAGAGGGCAACCAATGGTTTCTTGTGCCGAATTGATCACTCTCTATAGTGCCTTCCTGTCCGCAGCTCTTAAACTAGCGTACCATACTGTAATACAATATGTAAGGACACTTTATATTGTGGACCGATAGAAAGAGGTCATCAGCCGTTGTTCCACCTGATTTTTTCACAGGACTCTTAAGGAAATGAAGTCTCTGTTGGGCCTTTCCAATCACCAGAGACATGTTGTTTTTCCAGGTGAGATCTTGACTAATAAGCACTCCCAAGAATTTAAAAGAGGAAACCCTCTCCACATAGCCCCCATCAATATACAATGCGGCAGGCGCCTCTCTGTGCTTCCGGAAATCTAGCACCATCTCCTTTGTCTTACTAGTATTTAGTTGTAAGTTGTTTCTTGAGCACCATGCAGATACCTTCTGGACTTCTTCCCTGTATGCTGATTCATCCCCTCCAGTTATGAGACCCAGCACTGTTGTGTCATCTGCAAACTTTATTATGATGTTGGATGGATCAGAGGATATGCAGCCATATGTATACAGAGAGTACAGGCATGGGCTGAGCACACAGCCCTGAGGGGAGCCTGTGCTGAGCTTCAGCGTGGAAGATGTAAAGGACCCAATCCTTACTGTTTGTGGATGATCTTTCAGGCAGTCTTTGATCCATTCACAAGTGAGGGGAGGGAAATTCAGGTCAGTCAACTTTTCAATGAGAATTCCTGGTAAGATGGTGTTAAAGGCCGAGCTATAGTCTATAAAAAGCATTCTGACATAATTCCCAGATTTCTCAAGGTGGCTCAGTGCAATATGTAGAGCAGTGGCGATGGCGTCCCCTGTTGACCTGCTTCTATAAGCAAACTGGTGTTGATCAAAATTTGGTGGAAGACAGGACCTGAGATGTTGTAGGACCAGTCTCTCAAAGCACTTCATCACTATAGACATCAGTGCAATGGGTTTATAGTCATTCAAGCTTTTTATGGCTGCTTTCTTCAGAACTGGGATAATTGTGGCTGCTTTCAAGCATGATGGGACTCTAGTCTATTGCAGGGAGAGGTTAAAAGTCCTTGTCAGGACCACTGTTAATTGGTCAGCACAGGTTTTTACCACTTTCGCCAACACCCTGTCTGGACCTGCAGCTTTGTTGGGATTTACAGCCTTCAGCTCAGCTCTCACTTGAAGTTCATCCAGGGTGAGTGGCTGGAGGTCAGAGGGCCTTTGGGCTAGAGCCACAGAGACTGATCTTTTGACCTTAAAGTGGGTGAAGAAGCTATTTAGCTCCTCTACTAGCAGGGCATTAGCATTGGCTATTATTTTTTGTATTTCCCTTATAGTTGGTTAGGTATTGTAGCCCCTGCCATGCCTGTCTTGAGTTATTATATTCCAGATATTTCTCTACCTTTTCTTTGTAGTTCTGTTTAGTCACCTTAATGCCTCTTCTCAAGTTTGCCCTGGCTTCATTGTATTTGTCTTCGTTTCCTGCCTTGAAGGTGGAGTTTTGGGCTCTCAGAAGTGATTGTACCTCTGCTGACATCCAGGGTTTACGATTACTGTAAACTCTGATGCGCTTTTTCACTGTTATATTGTCTATGCATGTTTTAATGTATGAGAGTACAGTGCCAGTGAATTCTTGCAGCTCCAAATGTTCAAATATATTCCACTCGGTGGTCTCAAAGCAGTCTTGCAACTTGGGCATAGGTTGAAAGATTCAACTTCAGAATTTATCTAAGTATTATTGTCATTGTGTGACAGAAACTATAGTTATATATCTGATTTAAATTTAAATACTTGTCTTAGGTGGTGATAATCTATATACTGCATTTTAATTTCTGCAGATTCTGGTAACAAAAAGAAAAAGTGCTAGAAAAAGAGTGCCAGTGAAAATTATTGTAGTAGTCACATTCTTTGGTAACTTGTTAGCTAGCTGTAATGCTTTGTACTCAAGCTGTTTTTTCCCCTGTTGGGGCTTTAAGTGGCCAATTTAGAGTTTCCCTTTGTGGGTTTATTCATGCAGCGTGACTTGTAATTAGATTTGTAATGCCCAATTGTACAGTCTCACTGAGAAGGCCTGAGCCTCTGAAACAGAGGTATGAGCAGCACCATTCCAAAATCTTTATATTTATTTCACATCAGTTGGGGTGGACTTTTTTTTCTTGCTGAGGGTCATATTGCCACAGTCGGGCACCCCATCGCATGCAACAATATATAGAGCCAACCCCAAATGGATGGGAATACCATTTTTTCTCTGTCTGGCACATTTTTATCTCTCTTTTTCACCATCCCATTTGTTATCTTCCGAAAGCTTCATTGTCTGGCAATATCAGTGAAATGATTATAGCCACTTGTGCATTCATATTTCAAGGTAATATCTTTTTATATCTGTAAAGCAATCATGTCCACTTATTTATTCACAATTTAATATTGTTTCATCATATTATCTTGTACTTACATATATTTATTTATATGTTTATTTGATTCAAGGTTAAAGTTCAAAAAGATAATAATAATACGGTATAGATCAAAAAAATCGCAATAACAAATTAGATATCAGAAGGTTTGAATTTAGTTAGGAATATTAATATCACAGCCTAACACAAGGTGCAATTATCCAAGCTTATGTGTAATTCATCTCTATTATCTTTTAACAACAGTCATGATTGAGTAGCATTTAGCAACTTTCCTAAAGTTTTCAGTAGATTGATTTTGTAATAAAAAGCAGATAACCTTAATTTCAGGCTAATCCATACATTTATCAAGGAGAGGGAACATTAACTGAGAATACCAAGTCTAGTTTATGGAGCAGCACAGCAAGACATGTGAGGCTTTCTCAGTGGTCTCATTGAAGCATGGACTAAGTGCTCTAATGGTATTCAGTCTCCACACAGCACACACTCAAGAATAAGTTGTAAAGTTTTGCTGATGTAAGTAGATGAGACAGAATGGTGAAAAGATAAATTGGGCATGGGCATTTATTATGTGACACTTTTTGTATACCCTTTTTGTAGAATCACATATTAATGTGCAATGTGTAATCATTGTACGTATTTACCACATAACCATGCCATAACTTTCATTCCCTTCAGTGATCAATCAGCTTGGACAACAACGGGACGATTCTTGGGACGATTATCTGGATCCCTTTCAGTCCGGTTTCAGGCCTGGTTACAGCACGGAAACTGCTTTGGTCGCGCTGATCGATGATCTCTGGTGAGCCAGGGATAGAGGTCACTCCTCTATCCTAGTGCTCCTTGACCTCTCAGCGGCCTTCAATACCATCGACCATGGTATCCTTCTGCGACGGTTGCGAGAGGTGGGAGTGGGAGGCACCGTTCTTCGGTGGTTCTCCTCCTACCTCTCGGACAGGTCGCAGTCGGTGTTGGTCGGAGGGCAGAGGTCGACCCCTAGGCCCCTCAATTATGGGGTGCTGCAGGGCTCGGTCCTGTGCCCCCTCCTATTTAACATCTACATGAAGCTGCTGGGTGAGATCATACAGTGGCACGGGATTAAATACCATCAATATGTGGACAATACACAATTGTATCTGTCCGCCCCGTGCCAACTCAGTGAAATGGTAGAAGTGATGTGCCAGTGCCTGGAGGCTGTCAGGGTCTGGGTGGGAACGAACAAGCTTGCACTCAATCCCGACAAGACTGAATGGCTATTGATGCTCCCTCCCAAAGATTAGCTAACTATTCCATCTCTCAGTCTGGGGGATGAAATTATACGCCCCTCAGAGAGGGTTCGCAATTTGGGAGTCCTCCTTGATCCACAGCTGACTTTAGATCACCATTTGTTGGCTGTGACCAGGGGGGTCTTTGCCCAGGTTCGCCTGGTGCACCAATTGCAACCCTACCTGGACCAGGAGGCACTTCAGATAGTCACTCACGCCCTTGTCACCTCAAGCCTGGATTACTGTAATGCGCTCTACATGGGGCTGCCCTTGAAGAGTGTTCAAAGACTTCAGCTAGTCCAGAATGCAGCTGCTCAAGCAATTGTGGGTGCACCTAGGTACACCCACGTTACACCTATCCTCCGTGAGCTGCACTGGCTGCCCATTGGTCTCCGGACACGTTTCAAGGTGCTAGTCATTACTTATAAAGCCCTGCATGGCATCGGACCTGGGTACCTGAGAGACCACCTCCTGCCAATTATCTCCCAAAGACCAATTCGATCGCACAGGCTTGGCCTTCTCCGGGTTCCATCTGCCAGCCAATGTCGGCTGGCGACCCCCCGGGGGAGAGCCTTCTCTGTTGCTGCTCCGGCCCTCTGGAACAAGCTCCCCGTGGAGATCCGGACCCTTAATACCCTCCCGGCCTTCCATAAAGCTACTAAGTCCTGGCTGTTCTGGCAGGCTGGGGGCTGTTGAAGTATCCAGCCCCGCTTCAATTGTGACTGTTGTGTATTTTAAATTGTGTATCGTCTTATTTATCCCCTTTCCCTGTTTTATTGTAAGCCGCCCGGAGTCCTTCCGGGAATGGGCGGCATACAAAACTAATAAAATCCAAATCCAAAAAAACAATTTTGTGTAATGATCATTTGTTCCTCCAATTTGTATGGTTGCCCATCTCAACATGACTCTGGGCAGCAAATAAATTAAAAACAAATTTCAAAAACAAACAAAAACAAGTCTTAGTAGGAAAATCAAAATGTGTATAGCAGGCAAGGAGCACGTTATGAATATGCCTTCAACTTTCTTGGAAACTTAACTAACACAGGGACAATTTCATCAAAGTGTACATTTTTAAGGTGCAAATAGCATGGCAATACAGAGACAGCTATTTCAACCTCATCAGCTCCATATGGATAGTATATAGTAATAGGATTCTTTACTGCCATCCCAAAGGGCTGCAGATCAGTGTGAAGATGCTTCTCTTACTTGGCAACTGTGAAATTGTCAATATAGTTAGCAGCCATAAAGTCTTGATCAGAGACTATATTTCTGCTTGACAATGAGTCATATAGTACATTGAACAACATACCTATTTATATCTTAGAGTGGTCACAGCCCTGGGACTTAAAGGAATATAAATGACATTTTTCCTCCCCAGGTTTCCTTCAAGAAGATTGGTAATTAATTCATGTTTCCTAGTTCTGAAAAGGCAAACATTCTTAATTCATAAGAACAATTAAGTTGAACTTGTAATTACAAATACTAATCTAGGCTTTTGCTTTTATTGAACATTGACCAATATTCAGTTGTAGCATTGCAGTGTGGACACAACATGGCATTTCTAACATAATTCTTAAGAATTTAGAACATACTTTTTCTAATTTGAAATTCTTATATATACATGTTTGGATTCCTGGGTACTTGTTGCACCAAGATGACATTTAGAGCTACAAGGATCCATGGAAGGACTTTTATAATGGCATGACACCATATTATTTCTATTATTGTTTCAACACAGCAGTCAATGAAGGAAGGGAAATGTCAAGGTTCCAAGTAACACCCCCAACGCAAGAAGACTCCAAGACTAGAAGTTCCTCAAAGTTCCATTTTATTAGAAATGTCATATTGGCAAATCTGGGGAAATCCCAATCTGAAAGCGTCCTGATTTCCCCACCCAAAAGAAAGCCCAAGTCCCTTCCCCTGCACCCACATATCTATCACATGGTCGAATCAATGCATCGTCCCAACTGGAGATGCCTTCCAGTCACGCCACTCAAGGCCGAATGACCTTGGCTCTCAGAGAAAGGAATGTTATTATGGCTAGATAGCCCCCGACAACTCCCTGCAATCCCCCCTCCCAGTTTCCCACAGCACTAAGTGTGGCAGCCCTGAAGATCCAAAGAAAAAGATGGCCTCCAGGGCTGACAGGAAAGATCGTTGTGTCAGAAAGACTACATGACATTAGGCCAAGAACTAGACAGGGATCTAATAAGTTGGTAGCTCACCTCATGTCATAGACAAAAAGTACATAAGTATCATCTAAATGTACATCAGAATCAAATTATATGTTCTATTAAACACACACTTCAAGAATACTAGTTTGCTATTCTTTTAAAATCATATCAGCTGTTTATGGAGGGCTTACTCAGATCATAGCATACTTGAATGGCAATTGAATTCCCAATTTCCCATAAAAAGCTATTTTGATAAAAGTAGCAGTGTTTGGGATGGAATAGTTGGATGGATTGAAGTGTGACTGCCCACATGCCATTCCTACATAAAAAAATTATAGAAGTCTCAAGGTTCCTATTGTTGCTATTGTTTTTGTCATTTGTTACCCAGAAAAATAGCTGAACCCTGCCTTCTTATAATCTTGATTTTTCTGTGCATAATCAGGAAATTAAAAAAGAAATTAATTTCAGGTTATCATAAGTATAAAACTAAGATAACGTTTGAATGTACAACTTTATTGGTTAACATGTTGATGGATCAGTTAAACTTTTGTTGAGAATTTTGGCTTCTGCTAGGAAATATAAACTGAATATCACTTAATGGTAATGCTTATAGAAAGCTGTATGCAGCTGCAGGCAAAATATATTGCCTTTAAATATCAAATCTTAAATACATTTAAGAAATCTAGTGAATATCACTGATCACTTTGTTTTGAACTGAGTGAGTCAATAGCAATAAACGCATTTTCTGGAAATACTTTTTGAAAGATGTAACTAATTAGTAAACTCTTTACTAGCCCTATGTGTTTATTTAGAAAACAGTTTAAAATTGAGTTAAGGCTACATATAGTTGATAATATTTCAAAATGTTTTCATAAACTTTTAAATTACAGTGCATTCCATTTTTATTAGCATTGTGCATATGAATGTTACTACTCTATGTACAATAAACACAATGCTGCAGTAATTTATCATACTATGTTACCTCTCATGCCTAATATTTCCAGAGTTTATTGCTATTTCCCGCTATATCCAAAAATTACTTTTGGGAATGAAAGATTCCCCTAACCTAGATAAATATTTTCTGCTGAGTTTAATTTGCTTCTTTAATAGCATTGGACAGACTGGTGTTAAAATAATGTATTAAATTATGTTGCCTAGCTCTCCCCCAAATGCCTATATAATATTGGATGGGATTCCAGTCAATTATTGCTGCAGAAATTAGCCATACTGTCTTTCTTTAAAATTATTAAGAGCCTCCTTGAGTTGAGAGGTAAATTTTATTTGCCTATTATTAATAGCAGAATTATTAAGTCTATAGAATCCTTGGTGCTCTCTGAGCTTGGTTGTTTCCTTCCAGACATTTCAGTACCAAACTAGATAATTTCATCAGAGGTGGTATTCAGCCGGTTTGGACCAGTTTGGGCAAACTAGTAGCCACAACGATCAGTTGGCCCTGCCCACTCGCCCTGCCCTATCCTGTCCTTTATTTCCTGCTTTCTAACTCATACCAATCGCGCGGCACGGCTGAAATACCTGACTGAAGTTGGAGACAATAACAAATAAAAGTATTTACTAATAATAATGTTAATTTATTTGTTTTTGTGTCCTCACTCTGTTTGAGAATATAATAAACTGGATGAAGCGTTCCGCATATAGTTGAGAGTGACATTAGGAAACAATATGAGAAGAAATATCCAAGCCACCAAACGCCTAATTCTCATGAAATTTTCAACCTCTTGTTTCATGACTGAATTTTCATGTGTTGCAAAACACAGCAAAGTATTTTACATAGACAGTCATTAAAATATAGAGAGTACAATCAATGGACTACACTAACCAAAGTTGAACAGTTCAGATTTGTCCCACACAAATATATTCTTATTGTGAACTTGTGTGCAAGACCACAGTGATTATTCATTGACCTAGAGTAATTCTATCTCTTACTATTAATGAGCACAGCAGGAATGAGAAGTGCAGTAAATTCAGTATTGAAAAAAATTACATTTAGAAGTATAAACTACAATGGTACTACTATGAATAAGACTTAATTGCTTGGATGTTTTCTCAATAATCATACATACGGGTTACAGGTGTATGTTCAGCTTGTCTGGAATCCTTCAAAACTTACAGAATACAGTGGCAAGAAGCCTACTTTGTGAATAATATAGATAAGTAGTCTGGTCCTGTTAATTTTTTTCAATTTATTTTCATCTGCCACGGTGATAACATGTCTGTTCATTTTTTCCTTTTTTAAGTTTTATTTATTTTAATATGATTCTTTTTTCATGTTTTTCTTTTGCCTTATTTATGAGATATTTTAGATTACCAAACCTCAGTTCATATGCCTTTCTGTCTCAATTGATAGAGCTATTGCAATTTGAATGATTTTTTTTCTAGAGTTTTCTCAAAATCTAAATAATTCGGTTTGTATCAGGCAAATCTACAGTGGTCTGATGCATTTAAAAATTAGGTGTTTTTTTACAGTTTTACATTTCAAAGCAAATTGATATTTAGTCCATTTGATTTACTGTTACAATTCAGATGATGAATAGAAATAGCACTTAGAAATATATGCTGTTTCATTGTGCTTTACAGCACTTTCTAACTGTTTTACATTGTCAGCATATTTCCACCAATAATCTGGGTCCTCATTTTACCAACTTTGGAAGGCTGAGTCAACCTTGAGCTGGTCAGAATCAAACTCCAGGCTATTGGTAGAGTTTGCCTGCAATACTGTATTCTAACCACTGTGCCACAGATCGATCAGCTAGGTCATATCCTATCTGATGCACAAATGGATATTACTGCCTCAGCATGTAACTATCACAAGTCCTACTGAGAGAAATTGATGCTGAGCATCTATTCTACCTATTCCACCAATTCCAGTGTTGAGTATTTCTCAAGATGACTTTGTTTTTGATGATATGTGACTTCATGCATTCTTTGCCCTCCTACCTTACTTGCTGGATATTCCCCTTTGTCTATATCAGTGGTTCTCAACCTTCCTAATGCTGTGACCCTTTAATACAGTTCCTCATGTTGTGGTGACCCCCAACCATAAAATTATTTTCGTTGCTACTCTATAACTGTAATTTTGCTACTGATATGAATCGTAATGTAAATATCTGATATGCAGGACGTATTTTTATTGTTATAAATTGAACATAATTAAAGCATAGTGATTAATCACAAAAACAATATGCAATTATATATTGTGAAATATTTATTTCTAATTACAAATAAATGAAACTTTGTCTAGTTTAAGAGCAGGCTCCCAGCTCTAAGTGGAAAGAGTGCCTTTCTTTTAAAAAGAAAAAAAGGAAAGAAAAAACAAAACAGCCACCAATTCTTCCTTTCTTTCTCTTTCTCTCTCTCTGTCTCTCTCTCTGTCTCTCTGTCTCTGTCTCTCTCTCTCTCTCTCTCTCTCTCTCTCTCTCTGTCTCTGTCTCTGTCTCTCTCCCTCCCTTCCCCACCTCTCTCTCTGTGGCTCTTTGTCTGTCCCCTCCCTTCCCCTCTCTCTGTGTGTCTCTCTGCCTCTCTCCTCCCTCCCCAATCTCTGTCTCTCTCCCTGTCTGTCTGTCTCTCTCTCTCACTCTCACACAAACAGACACACGCAAATACTGTGGTCACCTCACGTCCTGTTCTTCGGCTGCTGCACAAGCCCACGTGGCGTGCGCTGCCCTCTTCTGACAGTTGCTTCGTTTCCAATGGAGGAGGTGGGGAATGCATGTGTTTCCTCCCTCTGCATGGATTTCCCACTCCCTATTGATCCCGTTGTTGCTGGAGCTGCTTTTGCTGACTCCAGCATGGTGGTGGGACTCTTGCCATCAGTTTAGTGGCCCATCTTCTTTGCTCAGGCGAGCAGAGGAAGAAAGGAGGCTTGTGATAAAGCAGCCCTGCCATCAAGGGCGAAGGGGAGCACCTTCGCCCTCGACGCCCCCTTGCATGCCTCCTTTCTCCACCTGCCCGAACTAGCAAAGAAGGTGGACCACTAAACCGATGGCAAGAGTCCCACCGCCATGCTGGAGTCAGCAAAAGCAGCTCCAGCAATAACGGGACCAACGCTCCCCCGCCGCCCGACACAATCTCCTTTCTTTCTCCATCTGCCGCATTCAAGTCCCCTCCTGTCTTTCGGCATAGGCTCTCTGGAGGGGGAGGGAGGTTCTTTCCAAAGACTGGCTTCTTTCCTTCCATCCTGCGGCTGGAAAACAGACATTTTTACAGTGGCGCAGAAACAGTCCCGGGCAGTCAGTTCCGGCTCTCCCTTCCCCAAGCATGTCCCGTTGCTGCTTGAGCCACTTTGCTGAATCCGGTGCAGCGGCTGGACTCTTGCCATCGCTGAGAGCTTCACTGGCAGCCACTTCTTGCCTTTGGAGAGCTTTGGAAAGCCTCGGAGAGCAGCTTCAGCAGAAGCCTGGGCGACTGAGAAGAATTTCCCATTACGAAGTCTCCAAGGCTGTAACTGTATGGGGTGTGCACGTGGAGCTATGTTTTCCATGGCATGGAGCCGCAGCGACCCTCTGCGCAGCCAACGATGACTCCGGAACCCATCCGCAGGGGATTTTGAGGAACGCGAGGGGAAGTCTAAAGTTTAGAGTTCCGATGGTCTTAGCGACCCCCATGAAAAGGTTGTTCGACCCCCAAAGGGGTCACGACCCACAGGTTGCGAACCGCTGGTCTATATCATCTATATTGGTCTTGAAAACATAATAAATTCAGTCAGAGCTGTACTTAAGTTGCTATACACAAATGGTAACATCTACCATTTTTTACAGATGTAGAACATTCCAAATAAAGTCTGTGTAGAAGCATAACTCATATATGTAAATTAATAGATAACAGTTTAAATATTTTCAGTTAAACAAATGTAAATTGTCCATAACTAATTTTACTTTTCAGAAATATAAATTAACCTGAAATAGGCTGGATAAGAGAGGTTTTGGGTTAAAGTTTTAAAGAAGATTACCCTTTGCCTTGATTTTTTCTACTTTAGTTAATATTATTGTTGTAGCCAATGCTGTTGTTTTGTTTTTCACATTTTTAATAGCAACTTTATATTGTCCTTTGAGGTTCTGGAGAAATTTTGGTAAAGATTGTTTTGTCTTCAGACAAGTAATTGAAGAAATGCTCCAAGTAATAAAGATAAGAGAGTTGTCAAATTTCCAAATCAATAAATGTCTATTGTTTTTCTAACTTAAAAATGGATTTATCTGCATCTTTTACTTTTGAGTTCTAGTACTGCTGCTTTGTGTTCGCTTGTTCAAAAATCTGAAAGTAGGACATTCCTTTCCCACCACCATGTTTAGGTCAAACATAGATTAAGCAGATCTTAACACAGTGTACAGAATAAAATTACATCTGATTTCTTCCCATGTCCGACATGGAAAAATCAAAACATGTAATCTAAACCTAGTGACATAAGGCAAACTAACTCACATTTAAAATGACATTCTTCTATTTTTATTTGTGGCTGTTCCTAAATCAAGTAATGAGAGATATGAAAACACATATGCTTTTCTTTAGCTTTCTTTTCCCAGAAGACTCTGTGGTAGGTAATAAAACACATATTTTGCCCTAAATTGAAAAGGAAGCATACAATATAACTTCAACTGCAGCTACTAGGTGCTTTTTTCTTTTTGGCAATTTGGCTCATTATGTAGGCTCTGCTATACTGATCTGAACTTTTTTCATTCTTATGGGCTGAGCTTATTAATGACCTGGAAATTTCAATGAGCCCCACACAGGTTAATTTATAATTATTGGAATTCATGAAATTATTTAGCCCATTATATGTCAGCATTGTCTGCCAGTCTGCTTCATTAGCTCAAGGTGCAAGGGTTCGATCTCTTTATGACTTGGAAAATACATATTTTACAAATCATCTGTTTTGGTTTGTATTAGATTCTATAATAATTTTCTTGGATTAGACCTTGTTTTGTCTTTCATCAAGACAAGATAATCTCATATTTTAGATCTTAGAGTAAAGGAAGTGGACAAGAACTGTATTGAAGTTGGAAGTACCAAATTGACAGATCTCTTATTTACTTTCCTTGGCTATTTCTCCAGTACTTTATATATTGCATAAAATATATGCTTTTAGAAAAGACTGCAAAACACACCTATTTCAACTTATTTTTGAATTTAAATTTCTAAACTTTATGAAGAGTATTGATCAAAGACTGAAGTAGTAAATGCACCAAGGTTTATTTACTGATTTTCCTCTATTATTTGTTTTTGACTTGTTTTGAAGCTGCTTGGATTTGTGAAGAGAGGACCCACCAATCCAAACTCTGTCTGATTAATAAACCATCTATAAACACATATATCTTATGTTTAGCATTTTTGTTCCATGTTTAAGAAACTTTTCTCAGCTGATTCATCATCTATTGTCTGTTGCAGCTGGCAATGCTAGAATTTCCTCCAAAAAGACTATTTGGAAACAAGGATGAACGTGTTATTGCAGAGCGGCGGAATCACTTAGAGGTAATAGATTTTTTTTTAAATAAAAAAAAAACTTTTTCCGGGTTCTTTTAAGGTTATATTTACACAATTATTCTTGTGATCAATACAAATCATTTCATGTAGTAAAAATTAGATACCCCATGCTTCATTTTAATATGAAAGCTATGTGAGATATATGCACAGGATATAAATCCATGAAAAATATCAAAAAAGATATTGAGCTTATATTGAAATATTTCTTAGAATTCAATAGAAACTATTTCTTTACAGAGCTAAAAGATATGTGCAAGATGAAACTTTAGAGCAGAAAACTATTTGCATTTGTAGGTCTGAATTTTCTTATCATTCTCTCCATTCCTGATATTCAGTAGTGGTACTGTTATGTTGCAAAGTATTCCATTCAATTACAGGAGCAAAATATTAGCAATGTTGGGAAAATCATGGATGGATGGATGGATGGATGGATGGATGGATGGATGGATGGATGGATGATTCTGGATTGTTCACAAATCATTTTAAAAATATAAAAAAGCCAAAAACCAATGCAACAATTTAAAATCAAGGAAGAAGAATATAAAATGATCTTAAACAATCATTAAAATATGTAAAACTAATAGCCAAGATAATTCCATTATTCAGAATATTCAGTTCAGCAATCATTGACTCCACCATATTCTCAGGTCCACCCAGTATAATGTTATCTATACTGACTGTAGTGATGTCACGGTCTCAGCTGAAAATGATTTTAATTGCGTTGATGTAATTATTAATACAATGGGCAGAGCTCTGTTTTTGGGAGAAAAACTGCCATTGTTGGGGCTTACGTTTTATATTTTCCCATTATAAATATATTTCCTCTAATTAGCTTTATTTTATTTTATTTGTGCTACTATATTTTTGCATTTCCTTTTTCAACAAGGTGAGTTCAGACCTGCTATTAGTATTACTATCTATATAGGTTAATGCATATACTAACAATTCATTAGATTTGGAGTATTGTTTTGAATTATATCTTGCCTTTCTGCCCATCTATTTAATTTGCTAATTTGGTAAGAGAGCATAGATATTTTTTTTGTTATAGAGAAAGTCCTTTTCAATAAATAACTACAACAATGAGACCATATTTATAATAGAAGGCTAGGAACTTGATCAAAAAATTATATTATGAATGAAAAACCCTGAAATTAAAAAGTAATGGTGAGGCAGAAGTACTTCCATAGGTTCATCACATGGACAATCCGCCCCCAAAGGTTATTCAAAATGAGTAGTTAGTGATTTCTGATTTGATGCTTTTTCTTCTAAGCAAAAAATCTAAACAGTGAACATTTAATCCCAAGAGTTGCTTTACTTCAATTTGCTTCATTTACTTTCAACAAACATTTTTTAAAAAAAGTATCACACTAATAAGAAGCAATGAGAAGAAAGTATCTGTCAGGGACAAACATCAAAAGAACCTTCTGTCCTCTGGCCAAGATTACATCAAACATTTTATGGTTTCAGAATCTGAATGGAACGCCGTACTGCCAGGGTATTTTTTTATTTATTTAAAGAACTTTCTGAAGTGTTCAACCCTTTAAACTGGATTTCTACCATTATTTCTCCTACCTGCTGTTGCTACTTTCCATCATCTTTTCTTCTTCATGGAAGCTTCATTGCTTTCTTAGCTTCAAACAACCCTGTTTGATGACTGGATTCTCTTACTCTGCCTCCATTCCAGCATTCCTACCACATTTGTAGCAGGAAAGCAGCAGGATGTCTCCACCCCAATCACCCCTATTATCCACATGATAATTAAACAATCAGTTGATGGAGAATTCTGGATGCATATTGGCACAGGGAATAATTCACATTGTGTGAGTTGACATGGCTCCAATGAGAGCAGGGTGGATGTGGAATGCTAACTAAAATCAAGAATTCAGCATTCTGAGATGTTGTTTCTGCCAGTTAATGCAGTCCCGATTGTTTCCATTCCATGGGTAGAGCTGAACCTGAGATTTAGGAGGATGTAATAAAATCAGTGAAGATGAGTAATGACAATTCTTTTTCAATTGATTTTAAAGTTGTGATTAAAAAGTGTTGAGAGAAATGAGCTTAACTGTGCTGGAAAGATTTCTAATAAACAATTGCAGTTTTGCCTTACTGGGGAGAATATACTCCATGTATGACACTGTCATTTATCACAGATCTTGTTTTTCTAGTAGAAATGCTGGGTTTTCACAAAATGTATTTTCATACATTTGATTACTACTATTACAATGGTAACCATAAAAACACCACTATAATGTAACTATAATCGTATAAAAGGTAAACTGTAATGCTGTTTCTGTGGCTATATATAATTTAATTAGAACAGGATAGGATAGGATAGGATAGGATAGGACAGGACAGGATGAGCTACAAAGGACCTTGGAGATCTTCTAGTCTGGCCCCCTGCTCAGGCAGGAGAACCTATACCATTTTAGATAAGTGACTATCTAGACCACGGGTGTCAAACTCAAGGCCCGGGGCCAGATCTGTCCCATGGGGCACTTAGAACTGGCCCATTGGGCCACCCTGGAAACAGCAAAGGACCTTCCCGTGGTGCTTCTACCAGTGAAAATGGGCTCCCGAGCATCATTTTCAGCTGCCACGGCCTCCTGCAACCCTCTGTCTTTGAGCCGGCCACGCCTGCTCAAACTACCGTCAGTCGCCCCGTGTTCAGCAAAGCAAGCCCAGGGAGGTCCTTTGTGAGCAGCCAATCCTAGTGAAGTGAAGCCCCAAAGACCCTTCCACCAATGGTATATCTGCTGCCGCCGCCTCCTCCTCCAACAACACTGCCGGATTTGCCACCCAATGCTGCGGCTGAAGTGAAGCTGCCAAACCTCCCGCTGGCATCCCCACCCATGGCAGTGGCGCCTCCCCCTCCGCTTGGAGCACCTGAGCTGGGCCCCGTGTTACCCCTGCCCCCTCGTCCTCCACTGTGCTTTTGAGGAGCCATGATGCCTTTTTTTTCCTGTGGGGCGGGAGATGGACGGCAGGTGCGGACCGACTGTGGGAGGGGAAAAGGGCGCTGGAGCACTGGCAAAGGTGAAGTGGTGAGAAGAAACCCAACGGTGGCGCCATCACGGGAGCCAGTAGGAAGGGAGCAGGGAAAAAAAGGCCTCATGGCTTCTCAAAAGCACAGCGGAGGAGGAGGCAGCAGCAGGGATAACGCTGTGCCCAGCTCAGGTGCTCTGAGTGGAGGGGCAGGCGCTGCTACAGGTGGTGGTGCCAGCAGGAGCTTTGGCGGCTTCACCTCAGTCGCAGCGCCGGGCAGCAAATGTGGTGCTGTTGGAGGAGGAGGAGGAGGTGGCAGCAGTTATTCTGGTGGCGTCGGGAGCTTGGCATCTTCAATGGCAGCTCTGCCCCCGGTGAAAAACCCGAAGATGAAGCAGATCCTGGCTGATGACGTCGCCGCAGCTGTGGCACCGAGGCGAAAGAGCAACACAACTGGAAGAGGAATTCTGGGAGTTGAAGTCCACAAGTCTTAAAGCTGTCAGGTTTGAAGACCTCTGGGGTATTTTTTCTAAAGGGTTAGGGGTGCAAGGATCTTGTAACTTGTTAGCTTTAAGACTTGCGTGCTTCAAATGCCAGAGTTTCTGAGCCAACATTTTGGTTGCTAAACAGGAGCGTTGTTAAGTGATACTGATATTATATAACACTTTTAATTAAGCGAGTACCTTGAATAAACATAACTTTGAGTTTCAAATAATACTGATTTCGTTGTTGTCTTAGGTGACATCTGTGAAAAACATTCATGTACTCAGGCATGAAAATGTGCCGCTCAAACACTATACTTTTCTGCTCACACTGAAAAGTTAGAGGGAACATTGGTAGGTAGGTAGGTAAGTAAGTAGATAAAGGGATAGAGAGAGAGAGAAAGAGAGAGAGAGAGAGAGAGAGAGAGAGAAATATAGTAGGTAGGAAGGGAGAGAGAGTAGGTAGGTAGGTAGGTAGAGGGATAGAGAAAGAGAAAGAGAGAGAGAAATACAGTAGATAGGTAGGGAGAGAGAGAATAGGTAGGTAGGTAGGTAGGTAGGTAGGTAGGTAGGTAGGTAGATGGAGGGATAGAGAGAGAGCGAAATACAGTAGATAGGTATTTATGGAGAGAGAAAGTAGGTAGGTAAATGTTTCTAGGTGTATTTGTCCATGTGCTGGAGAAGGAAATTGCTGACAAACCTTAAGTCTTTGTTTCTGCTGGCACAGCACTTTATCAATGTAATTCTCATCAGTTAAAGAGCTTTCAAAAAGGGGGGGGTTGCACTCTGCAAACCTCTGAAAAACGGCCTGTTTTTTTGTTTTTTTTGCAAAAATGGGCCCATTTTTTTCAAATAAAAGGCATGAATAGCCTTGGTGGGGTTTGCACAGAGCTTCTGGTGGGCGGAGGGGAAGCAAAAACCGCAAAAACGCGCCTGTTTTTTGTCAAAGAAATTGCATGCATAGCCTTAGGGAGGCTTATAGAGTGCTGGGGGGGGGGGCAAAAAAGGCCCAATTTTTGCTCATTTCTGCCCTCCCCAGCTCCCAGGAGCTCTCTGAAAGCCTTCATAAGGCTATGCATGCCCATTTTGGTGAAGGGGCGGGGCTTCAGGAGGCAAAAAATGCTGTATTCGATATATAAGACGCACCCAGATTTTCAGCCTCTTTTTTGAGGAAAAAAGGTGCTTCTTATACTCCGAAAAATACAGTACACGTTTATCAAGAGTATATGGCAAAGAGACATACCAATTCATACTGGTTCATTCATTGCTTTTTGAAATGTAGATAACGTCTGTTCATTATTGGTTTTTACTTTTAAAACCAAGCTTTGCCAAAGGTTTTTTAAGCAGAATTTCCAGCTAAAACTCCAGCCCAAATGTCCTTCCCTGTGTTAACATCTCGAAGCCAAGTTAATTGCTTGAATTTTAGATCTAACAGTTTAGTATATATCTTGATTGTATGTGTAAATTCACTATGCTATAAGCAGCTATCGTGTCAATCTAAGTAATAGGCCAGGAAAAGATTTCTTTGTTGAGTCAGCAGGCAGCTGCTGAAATATTAGCTCTACTTGTCACCTGGAGGAATAACCTAAAAGGGCAATAGCTTGCTGTAAAATTTTATCACTGAACTGTAATCAAGTATTTCTGGAGTATGAAAAATATCTACTATTTAGCATTAACAGAGGCTAGATATTTACATTCAACTGATGTAGAGAAAAATAAGGAAGAATAGGCTTGTCACTTTGACCTCTGTGTGTGTGTATCTGTGCATGTGTGGGTACACATCCCCCAATCAGGTTCAACCCTACTGGACAAGTCTCATTAGAGGAGTTAAATGAAGAGTGTGTCTCCCATGAACAATGTGGTGAGACATAATTTACAGAAACCCTTCCCACATCACTCATCACCTGGATCAACGAGGTGTTAGATTCTTGATGACAAATGGGCTATATAACTCCAAGACTGTTGACTGAACAACCAAGGCCAACAGCTGTAGGATTATAGAAAGAAAAGTTGTTTACACATTACAAATATATAAAGTTTGAAATCAAAATCCAACAAGAAAATGATATCTGAAAAGAATTTACGAGTTCAAGAAAGAACAAATTCCAGAATTGGAAATAACAGAGGCTAGCAGATCAACATTGCTGAAGACATGACTATGGGATATAATAGCTCATGGTTTGTTTGTTTTTTTAAAAAGAGACTCATAAATCCATAACTTAGCCTCCAACATAAGTGACAACATTTAAACATAGGATTACCAGTTCCAACAAGACTAAGCCAGCTGTTAATTTAGTGGTTTATGATAGCCTATTCCACAGTAAACCTCTAAATTATTTATTCAGTAGTTTAAGTATGCAATTTTAACTTTACAGTGGGCCTTCCTTGATTAAATCTGTCTTGACTGACACAGCCAAGGATTTTGTTGATTAAAGTAATGAATAGAAGTTAATGTTTACCCATTCATGGCATTTGATAACTATAAATAGGGAAATGCCATCATTATTTGCCTGTTTCTAAAACCCTGTGGGATTTTAAAGGGGGAAAAAGGATGCCAACATTTAATTTTAAAATTACTTCTTTTGGAAAGGAATTACTTGCTAAGTATGTATTAATATGAAATGCGCTGACACCTGAATGCATTTTTCTTTGATAAATCAGCAACAATAACTTAACCACCACTTAGCAGCCATAGCAAATGCAAATATTTGGAGAAGAGCTACACAGAAGGGTTCAACCACTGCTTTTACACAAGTTGCATGAAATGGCTATTACATTCGGTACAAGAAAAGTAGAAGCAACTTTGGACTGAAAAGAATTAAGGGAATTTTTAACTCTATAATTGAGTTTTATCCAAAGCTGAGTACTTAGAACAGGGGTTGGCAATTAATTTTTCTAAGGGACCACATGAGAAACAGAGACTGTTATGGAAGGCCACTATCCCCGCCACCAGTGCAAGCCAGACTGGGACTGCCCACACGGCATAAAATCCTCAGGTCTGCCCTAAAAACACTATTGAATCCTCCTATAAAACTCGACAAAAAATAATAAAATTGTATGAGACAAAAGTGTGGTAATTATAGATAGTAACATAATAGATGGTCTTAATGAAGGATGGTTACAGAAATGAATGAAAATTTTTATTGTCAGAATCTAATTCTGATAAAGTCCTATAAATAAATTTGCCAATGGATTCGGTAAAAAGGAATCCTGGTGCCTTTTTATAGTTAGGATTAAATGTAAATATTTTTTTAAAAAATGAAGCTTCTGTCACTTAACACAGTTCTGCGACTAAAAAGCTGTTTGATTATTTTCATCTAATTTCCATGTATTTTGGTGTGCTGAAAACAAATAAAATATTGCAAAAACTCCTAGACATCATGATTTACCACAACATGCAAAATTGTCTTCAAATTTATCATTTTTTAAAATTTTTGGTATTTTTTTTATATTTGGTTTTTAACCAAATTTAAAGTCCAAATTACTATTAATTAATTCACATAAGTGCATTTAAGATATAAAATGCCCCCAAAACCTTAAAGGGTTTGTCTGAGTTATGTAAAAAAAAATAGCACTGTAAATCTGATGGTCAGCAATATATACATAAGCTAAGCAAGTTTTAAGTCTGTGCTGTAATGATGGAAGGGGTTAATCTTTCCTGAAGAATCCAGTGGGAGGGAGACACAGAGCAGATAGCAGATCTCCGGTCAGTGCAGAGGGCGTGGCCAGCACTGTGACGTCTCATGTCTCTCATCATCAGGTTCTTGGTTCTAAGCTGTTCATACTTTTTCATCACAATTCATGTTAGCTCGTCATTCTTCAACCATTATGTTATGGCTCTGCGAAAGTATATTAATTTGCCAGTCAGTTTCTGTTTCATCTGTGGTGAATATACAGTGTTGAAGCAACAGCAGAATATTACAGACTTTGTGAAAAAAAGTATACTTTGCATACTTTGGACTAAAAATTGGAGATCAAGATAAAGTTTGGGCGCCTCATAAAGTGTGCAAATGGTGTGTTGAGGATCTCCGAAACTGGTTCAAGGGTAAGAAAAAATCTTTCCGTTATGGGATTACTATGGTATGGCGAGAGCAAAAGAACCATAGTGATGACTGTTACTTTTGTTCATGCGATGTGAAAGGATTTAATTCCAAATGGAAGCATTCCATTTCATACCCCAATCTTCACTCAGCAATTCGTCCCATCCCCCATGGCACAGATATACCAGTACCCAAGCCCCCTGCTATCTTGGAAGAGATACCTAGCTCCGATGAAGGTGAAGTCATACCTGAACCAGATGACGAATCAAGTTCTGACTCTGAAGATGATACAAGACCAAAATTGTTTTCTCAGGAGGAGATGAATGATTTGGTAAGAGACTTGAATCTTCCCAAAGATGCCTTTGAGTTACTCAGATCAAAATTGTATTTGTATCTGTATGTTCTACGCTTAAAAAAAATGTATAACTAATGAATGCCGATACAAATGGCTGTATATTTACTTTATATTGTTATGTATGTTTTGTCTTTTCTTATGTTGTTGTATTTTTCTTTCTGTTTTTAAAGGTAATTATGTTTAATAAAAACTATATTAAAAAAAAAAAAAAGGCTGAAAAGCAGGAATTTATTGTTGCCAGGAATGTCATCTTCATGGTTCAGACATCGTCAAAAGGAATTTGTTCCTTCTTCCAGGAAGACAAGTTGGTTTATTGCATCAATGTCTAAGGTCTGATGGGTCAATTTAAAATCCAATATGATTTAGAGCAATGGCGTCTTTTTATAGATTCTTCAAAAAGAAGTCTCAAAGCAGTTTTACTCCACAACGGTTTTTACGCTTCCATACCTGTAGGTCATTCCGTACACTTGAAGGAAACCTACGAGAACTTGGAATTGGTTCTTTGTAAACTTAAATATGAAGACCATGGTTGGCAAGTGTGTGGGGACTTGAAGGTCTTGTTGCTCGGGCAACAAACTGGGTATACCAAATATCCTTGTTTTCTGTGTTTATGGGACAGTCGAGACTGACAAAATCACTGGACCAAGAAGAGTTGGCAGCCAAGGGTGCTAACAGTCGGTGAAAAAAATGTCCTTTGAGAAACTTTGGTACCTTCCCATAAAGTTCTTCTACCACCTCTCCACATAAAATTGGGATTCATGAAGCAATTCGTAAAATCACTTCCAAGAGATGGAGAATGCTTCAAATACTTGATCACCAAGTTTCCATGCCTGTCGGAGGCAAAATTGAAGGAAGGTGTGTTCGTTGGACCAGACATTAGAAGGCTTATAGTTGATCAAGAGTTTGTCAATACCATGATGGATCCTCAAAAAGAAGGGTGGATTGCATTTAAAGAAGTTGTACAGAAATTAAGAGGCAATAACAAAGATCCTCACTACAAAAAGATCGTCGGAAGAATGTTGAAAGCATTTCAAGCTTTAGGTTGCCTGATGAGTTTGAAAGTGCATTTCCTCCAGTCCCATCTTGACTACTTTCCTGAAAATTTGGGAGCTGTGAGTGAGGAACAAGGTGAACGGTTCCACCCAGACATTAAAGAGATGGAAAGGAGATACCAGGGAAAATGGAGCATTACAATGATGGCAGACTACTGTTGGATGCTTCAGAGAGACATTCCAGATGCTACTCACAAGCGTAAATGCACCAAGAGGAGCCTCACAAGGAAAAAGAATAGAGTTTAGTGTGTGTAGGTGAGCTCATTTCAGTTCAAAAAAGGATTTTCATGAAAATATTGTAATAAAACTTTAATTTTATAAGTCTATTTCCATTTATTTTGAGGTATTGCCTTATTTAACATAGTTACCTAAATTGTCAGGAAACATGATGTCCTATGACAAAAACCACCAAAAAACATAAAGATTACATGGAATAACCAAAACAGCTCTCGAAAAAATTTTTTTGCAGACCTATAATTAGGGACATCATGTGAATCTTTCTTATGTCTTAGCTCTATAAATCAGGATTTTTAAGGACTAAGTAGAAGAAGGAAGAAGTCTTAGAAAATAGTTACAAGTGTGTGTTTTTTCCTGGTAGAAGTTTATCAAATTTTTATGTTTCCTGACTTGGACTGAAATAATAAAATACATTTATTTTACAGTTACAACACCTAAGGGAGAGAGGAATGCTAAGAGTAAGATGAATTGCCACCCTAATACAATGAGTCTACTGTTGCTTTATATAAATGAGCTGGGAAAAATATTCTCCTGTAGCTTAATGTGCCGCTAACAATGACTGAATCCAGCATACTAACAATACCATTTTGATTTAAAAAATAGCCTTAATCTAATAGTGTGTGACATTTACATCTAAAATTTATTTAGCCACCCAACAAATGGCTTGAGAAGAAGTTCTAGAAGAGTAAACCACTTTGATCTCTGTAGAAGACACAGTAGAGTAGAATAGAATATGAACCAGTGGCTAAAAAGACTCACACTATATATAAAGACAGTGGGTATTTCTGACCTTGAGAATTCTTAATGATAAAATGTAAAACTGAAGACTACTGTGATGAAAGTACTGGATTATTTGCATCCATCAGTGTTACGATAATAGCTCTATTGTAGGTATGTGCAGCAAGTAGGCATATATTCTTGTTTCAAACCCAGAACTTATAGTCCTGTTCCAGCAGTTCTGCTGAAGTGTTTTGGGTCAGATTTGATTCAGTAAAGCTGAAAACTGAACCACTTTGGTTGCCCTTCCCTCAGGTACTAATACGGCTGCTTTATCTAACAGTGCGACTCACCCTACCAACGCAGATACTCTCCCTTCAGAACACCTTCCTCCCTTTCCTCAATCACCATTCCTCCTGTTGCTACTACCAATTTCCCAATATCCTGCCAGTCCACCTGTTACACCCCTGTACTCACGACATATTCCCTCCCTCTACTTCATCAATATCAACCTGTTGTGGTCCACCGGTGGCCTGCAGAGCTGGCAGCAGATTCGGACAGTGAGGAGGTTGGGGAAGAACATGGGCCAGTCCTAGAATCTGAGGAAGGCTCAGATGAAGGCTCTGTATCGGAAGCAGAGAGGAGGGACAGGGCCATCTGGAAGTTATGTGCTGCTTCCGGAGCCTCCAGAGTCAGACATCAGTGAGGCAGAGGAACAGGGGAGTCTGTTCCCAGTGTGCACATGCACAGAGCTGCCAGAAGGCAAGAATATTTAAGACAAAATGAACAACTCCAAAAGGTTTGGAGGTGATTGGTCTCTCCCATAGGACATAAAGGAGGAGCAAAAGCACATGAGTCTTTGCAGGAAGCAACTTTGGTTGTGCTGGTTGGTTTAAATTCTGAAGCTCCATTTTGACTCTGGTCCATGTGGCCTTGTAAGCTAATTGCCCATTAGGTCTTTGGCAGCGTTTCAAGGAAGATAAAGGTGGGTGGTTATCAGCCTTATTCCGAAAGACTTTGGCAGACTACTGTCTGACTCTTTACAAACTGTTTGGGACTCATTACGGGCTGTGAATGAACATAATTCACAGCCTTTGAAATAAAAAGAAGATTTTGGGATTAAGCATGTGCTTTTTACTGTATCAGGAAGCCCAGGTCAGAACACCACCTGTGTAAAACAGTCCATGCTATATTAGAAGATGGTGTTCTTCTTTTTCTAAGAACCCGACTGTTGAATTTATATAAAAACTGAACAGTAGTAGAGCAAGGATACATTCTTGTTTCATTCCCTTTCTAATTACATCCATGCTGCATCATGTCATTTTGTAATCCATACATGAATGGAAGGAGGTAGCTATCCAATATCTGTATCCACTGATGGTGAGTCAAAAGCTTCCTTAAATTCTAAGAAAGCAACATTTACAACTGCTTTGAGTATTTTAGTTTAGATGATAAAGTATTAAACCTTGATCCAAAGTGAGTTGCCTGCTCTAAAGCCAGTTTGCTATCTGTCAAAATAATCTTCCCTTTCAATCAGTCTAGCAGTATCCAATGCAAATGCTCAGTGGTGCTTTATGCAAAAGTGCTAACTTAGGAAAAGCTGTCCCAAGTTCCCAGTGAAATATCATTTTAAAAAGAATTTTGAAGAAAATGATCCAATATCCAGATACTTAAATTTTGCAAGAATAAAGGCACTACTGTTAGCCTTACTTTTACAGTTGAGATGTAGGCTGTGTTGTTGTGTTTCTTTCTGTCCTTCAAATGAGTTTTTGGAAGGTTTCTAAATATTTATTTTTTATCATAGTTTGTTAATCTTTAAAATAGAAATACGATATATCTTGTATACTAGACTTGTAAAATATATGTTGTAGTTTGAGTTAGAAAATATACATCTTATTGGACAAAAAAATACCATCCAATTTTTCTATTAATTACTCTTGTCAGCTTCCGTTATGCTTTTGTACTGAGTTTGTATGTACCAAGTTTTCAGCTAAAGCTCACAACTCATGTATATCAATGACAGGAATGCTCAAGTATAGAAAGAAGATGCATTTCGTCTTGTCCCTTTTCAGAGCCAACTTATCAATCATCACTCAGTTTTTTATTTCACTCAAGGAAGTGAAGGGTGATGCATGTCAAGCATTTGGGCTAGCTGTTTGTCGAAGCCATATCAGAAATTGACACCCTGTCACTGCTAACCTAGAGACGTGTAGTAAATTCAATTCCTCTGTTGTTTCCTGTGAATAGTTTTTGACAAGACTTGTTTTGACTATTGCTCAGGAGAAAAGATTGATTTCCTTCACTACCAAGACCTATTTTGTTCTTTTTTAATATGCCCTTATACATTCAAAAAGCTCACAGAAGTGCAGAAACTATAAATCATAGATTTTACTCTCCAGAACAGGTGAAAGAGTAAGGGATTTTTCTCTCTATTGGCAGCAAATAACCTTATTTTTAATGTGTAAACATTAGAAAGATCATTACGTTCTATGGATTCCAAATGGATTTCATGCATTAAGATATAATAGGAAGCATTATTGGAAATGATTATTGCAGGTTGAACTTGACTAGCTGGGACAGTTAATTTGATGGATGACATTCAGTATAATGTTTATACCACCAGATTTCCATTGGAAAACTCTTAGTAATAAATGATGCACAAAACATTAATAATATAGTGTTTTTGCTATTGTAGCTTGAGAACAGCAATTTACTTATGGACAATGGCTTTATCCCAGTTCTATTCATTTTCTGTTGCAGCCCAACGAACATTTCAGATAGCTGTTTCATTTTTGTTTGTTTTTTTTTGGTTAGTTTTTAAGTGACAACAGGAACTTTTGTATACACAGATTACAGTAATCACAATAAATGCAAAATATCTTTAAGAAATCTAAAATTTGCTTAAATTTGCTTAACTTAAAGCTTGGTGAAAATAAAATCTTTGGAGGACAATGGGAATAGTTTATAATTTGTATTATCATAGGAGACATTAAACAAATTTCAAGAAATTAGGGGTTTTAATTGCATCATAATATAGTAATTACAGTTTTATGAATTTTTATTGTATTCTCTGGTCTAAGGGCCATAATAAAATTTAATTTGATTGTGTCATAAATCTTTTAGTACCAAAAAAAAATGTTTCATTGTATCATGCATTTGGACAGTACCCAATACTTTCATTAATTGCACTTAGATATCATAATGTTTTTACTAAGAATTTTGACAAAAACTTTATGGGTCAATTTATCAATTGTTTCTTGTGGTCCTAACTTTCTTATTTGTTACCTGGTAAAAACTGAGATTTCCAGTAGGAACGTGAGTTGTTATTTTTCTTAATTGTTTTTTTATTATATAAGATGGATACAGAAGCTATAATAAGCATCCAGTGATGCACAAGATGTGAATGTAGCACCATCCAATAGTAAGATGTGTGACCTCTTAGATTTACAATCTGTATATGTATCACAATGATGATGTGCAAGCCTGTCTTAAGATATTAAAGTAAAAGCAATAAAAATAGAAATAAAAATTTCTGTAATGCATAAAGCTACCTATAACATAGTAGTGGCAGCAAGAAAAGAGTATCATATGGGTTTTTATTGTGATTAAAGAAACAGATTTCTGATGGTCTATAAACATATGACATTCAGGAAAAGGTCTGATATGCATCTGCTGTGGATATTGGAAATTTTTTTAGAAACTCTGGTTCATTTTCCAGCATCTTAGAAACTATAGTGTTTGAAGCTTCTAAATTGCAGTTTTCTTACAGCTGATAATGGTATGGCAAAAAAGAAATAAATGTGATGTGCCATAAAGAACCTAGAAATTCCTAGCATCTCCAATACCACAGACATATTTTGTATGAGGATAACCTTGCTATATAATTAACTTAAAGATTCAAAATAAGGAAAGATTCCATTTGATATAGCTCTGCTAAAAATACTTTAAAAATTATAAAATACTCTTACCCTATCCAAAATAACACTACCATCTTAAAAGTAAATTATGCTTACCTTTAAACAATAGTATGCAAATAAAAATATTAAGTTCTACAAATAATCAAATATGTTTAAAAGGCAACTTCTCTTAGTGCTACAAGTGGAATAAAAGTCCTTACTAATTTTGGCAGAAGTTATTCTGCCAATCGCCATGGGAAAAGTACAAGGAAATTTCCTAGTAATTGAAGGATTCCTTTAAATGCAACTTTTAAATGTGTAATATTATAGATTCATATTTCTTTATTATCATAAAGCCTTAGATTTTGGTTTGGTTGCTATAGCATGTGATGTTATTGAGTGGTAATTATCTAGAGCAAACATACGTTTTCAAACTTATGCAAATATTATTTAATATTTAACAAATGCAGCATTTATTATATAAACATATTGGGAAAACTAATGAATCATTAAGATTTGAAATACTTAAAAAACTTTTTCAAAATATGCACATGTGTTTGGATATGCCACTGAAAAAAATTAATTTTGGCCCTACGTGGAAATGGGAAAGCATATTAAATACTTTTCTAAATGCCTCTGAACATCATTTTTTAGTTTATAATTTTTAGAGATATTTGGCAGCAGTATTATTTATTCTTATTTTGCCTCAGCATTAAATCTGTACAACTAGAAATAATACAATTAAGCTATTTAGATCTATATCATATTTGTGTGTGTGTGTGTGTGTATACACACATATATATGTGACATTGTAACCAATTTAACAAATAAGCTTCTACTAGCAAGCTAAATTAATTTAGATTGTATGTGTACCTCTATAGAACATACAATAAGAATATTCTTTTTAAAAAAAAAAAAACAACCTGTAGCTTACCATTCCAAACATTATGAATTATGAACTACAGTGCTTTTTTATGATTTCTTAAAAATACTGCGGGGAAAGCAAAAAGAGCATGGTAATGGGAGACAGAACCATCACTTTTCCCCTACACAATTTTTCCAAATAATTTGACCAACACTGATCTTGTTTCCTGTTAGTGAAGACATAATAACTAACATAACACAGCTGATACACTTTATGTGTTCCCATAGGTTTTTGTTGGGTTGTTTTTTCATCTTTTTGTATTTCATTTCATTTTTATTACCCTTCCCACCCTCCCACCCTAGAATCTCAAAACAACTCTTGCCAGTTTACAGTATAAAACAATGAAACTTAATAAAAAGCATAAAATCAAAATAATTAATCAGTGAAAAACTCAGTAATGACATCAGTACAGTGGTGTCCACTCTTTCCCCAAATGCCCTTTAGAAAAACCCAATTGTTCATAGCTTCTGGAAGACCAACAAGGACTAGGATTAGCCTAATTTTTTCAACAATAGTTGACCTTTATTGTAAACTCTTCACATTATGTATAATTTGCCCCTTATTTGCCAAGATGTTCTAGCATATGCTGAAATGTAATGATATTCAGACACTATTAGGTAGGACTATGCAGTACTTCAGAACCCATTTCCAAAAAGTATTTCCGAATGCAGAGAATATCTTCATATTGCTTATCTGTGGTAGGTCTAAGACAAATCACTGTGGCCAACTTGTCCCAGCCAATTCGCTGCATCACAATTCAATGCAGGATAATTTAAGAGAGGGACAAGTGAATAAGGGCCTTGTCTTACTTTAGGTTTGAATTTTCTCAAGTTAGAAGTCCTTGAGGCTAGAAGTCCTCGAGGCTAGTCCTCGAGGCTCTACTTCCCTTGAGTTATCCCGCACTGAATTGTCCCACAGTGAGTTGTCCTGTGGCAAGTCAGCCGCAGCAAGTTGTCATACAGCAAGTCAGCTAGGGCAAGAGAGTCACAACACGTCCCATTCCAATCCATGACATCTTCATATGTGTCTTTCTGAGATCACACAATTGCATCCATGCTCCTGCGCTCTTGAGAGCCTGAATCCGAGGTGCTATATAACTCTGCTTTTTAGACAAAATCAGAGGCCACACCAATTTTGTTTCTTTGAATCATTGACCCCATAGATATAAGAATTCACTTCCTATCACAAACTGCATTTCAGATTTCATTCACTTTCAGGAGCAGAAGGAGATCTTGCTCTACATTTTTAAAGAAAAAAAGTGTGTAGACTTCATCGACAGCTCACTGCATACTAAGTCTTAAGTTGTCTAGATTTTGCAACCAATTCACATGTAAAGGTGTCATATTTCTGTCTTTATTTTCCAGTGTTTCAAATAAAAACAATGTTGAGTAATATATGTACTGTTAATTATGCAACATTAATGTAACTGTTGTCCTGTTTTACTTTTCTTTTCCAGAAATACCTCAGAGACTTCTTCGATGCAATGCTTAATTCTCCATCATCTCCACTATATGTAAATAAAGAGGGCTTGATCCTGTCCAAACATGACATTTGTGAATTCTCTTCATTCTTTAAGAAAGGTGTATTTGACTACAGCAGCTATGGCACCGGTTAATTTTTGAGAGCCTTGCTTCCTATTAGAAAATAAACTCACCTGTCTTTTTGTATGCTACCCAATGTCAGAAAATAAAAAAAGTGGGGAAAAACTGGATAACTTGCATAAATACTCCTTGTCAAATCAACCTTTTCCATCTAAAACTTAACTCATTTTCTGCCAAAGAAAATGAAAAAAACGGTTTTGCTACTGCACGTTGGTTGAAGAAATAGCTAAAGAAAACTTCTCAGGCTGTTTGGATCCACTCAACAGCTGACGTTCCTTATAATTATTTTCATACCTTTTCTTGCAGCTTTCTTTTTCTACTTGACTGTTCTTAGCAAGCAACTTTTTCCTGAAGTAGGTTTCTTGGAGTAAACAAATTCTTCCAGAATTTTTTGTATTAGATCAGCGCACTGTTATTGTGAATTGCACTTTATCATTTTGATCATACTACTTTCATCTTTGGTATATTGGTTGAAATTTGAACATTGATAAAATATATATGCACAGACTTAAAATCCTGAAGTCTTCCGCACTAAGCTAAACAGAATTGTTTGCTGAACAATTGAAATAGATGAGATCAAGCTTCTTTTCACATTTTCTAATTATGTAGACTGTTACTCTGTGTTACGTTTCAAACAAGTTCCTGGTGCACTATTAAAAAGGCAGTGTGTATTATGATTTTTGAAAACAATTTTCCCCATAAATGTATAACCGTTTCTCGTTAGCAGATTCTTTGTTGCAAAATATGAATTACATTTTTAATGTGCTTTAAAAGTACTCAGGGCTTATTTAAGATAGGACATTTAGAAAGGCAGCTGTATTCATTTTGCAGAAATATAAATTGAAAAAAAATGCTGTGATGTACAATAGAGACAATAATAAAAGACTGAGAAAAGCAAATCATTTTGATTCTAACTTGTTTTGAGGACTGTTATGCCCATTGGAGAACACTTTCATGGAGTACAGAGCAGAGGTTAATGAATTGTAGGTGTTCAGCAACAAGCCTTTAGGGTTTTATATTCAGAAGTTGATCTTGATTGTATTAATTATTTTTCTGCTTTATGTTAATAGACGTTTATTCCAGAGTTGTATAAACAGTAATCATAGGAGTTGTCCTCAAAGGGGTTTCAGAAATACTTTGTTTCAAAAGCTGATCTGAGTGAATCAGCGGGATGACTTTTTAAGACAAAGCCACTGTATTATAACAGAATAACTACTTTTTAAGTAGTTATTTAAGATTAATATTAAACATATTAATCTCCAACGGATTCTAAAGAAAAACAATTACCAACCTAATCCAAAGGGAGACTCCCCCCAAAAAACCAAGACACAGAACAGGACAACGGCATTGCCCTCCTCCCTTACATCAAAGGCACCACAGATAAAATCAGCAAAATTCTCCACAAACACAATATCAAGACAGCCTTCAACACTGACCAAAAAATAGCCAACATCTTAAGAAACCCCAAAGACAAAATCCAGCTAGAAAACCAAGGAGTCTACAAAATACCATGCAAAATCTGCCCTGCAACATACATAGGACAAACGAACAGGAGAATAAATGCACGCATCGCAGAACACAAGAACGCAGTAAGAAAAAAAAGAAAAAACTTCCTCCCTTTTCCAGCACCTTAAAGCTACAGGACATGAAATTAATTTTGAAGGAACCAGGTGAATCTTCAAAACAGAACACTTCAACGAGAGAATAATTATGGAAGCTATCGAAATAGAGAAACCCCCACAACATGAATAAACATGACAATACCTCCCGCCTACCAGACATCTGGAAACCAGCCCTAGTCAACAAACGTTGCCCCACCCTTCACCCAGGCCATTACAACACGAAACAACAAGAGACACACAGCCAGCACCAATCTACCAATCATGATACAACCACACAACCAATCATTCCACTTATTGAAACTAAGCCAGCACTCCACACACCCCCACCAAGATTTATAGAAAGATGGCATCTCCGATCACACTTTAAGCCCAAAACCCAGCCTGAAGATGGTGAGTGAGACCTCGCTGAAACTTTTCCAAGACAATCTCAATCTTACACGGGAAAAGACCCGAATACAACAAGACCAGCATACCTACACCCGTGAAAATCTACGAAAACAAATACACACACACACACACACACACACACACAGTATATATAATATAATGAAGATGTGTTCAACAGCTTTGGGGGCACTTCTCCCCATTTCCAGGAGGCACCATCCCATGCATTCTCCCCAACCAGCACCCCTACCATGTGCCTTCCCCAGCCCATGTGGCACCAGTGTGAGACCCACACCCTTCCTGACCCACAGCACCACTATCCTGTGTACCATCCCTGACTTGCACACTCCCCAATACCCTTGCACATTCCCGAGCACTCCCAGGCGCCTCTTGCACACTCCCAAGCACTTCCAGACACACTTTCTAACTCAAACCACCATCCCACATGCCATCCTCAACTAGCATAGCACCTTGTACGCATTCATGAGATCCTCATGCATTCTTCTTGACCACCACTTCCATAATTCTACCAAGCTGTACAGGACTATACCAATTGTGCACCTCTAGGCACACTTCCCAATCTAAGGCAGAAGTTGCTCTTGCTGCCACTGCCCACTCATGATCACTCTGTTTCTCTGTTTAGATAAGGAAATGACCCAACAGGGCACAATTTGTCAAATTAACTCATTAACACACTCACATGTAAATGAGTGAGAAATTCCCCTTCCAGAATCAATCCCATTTCCTTAATTCTACAAATCTTTTAAAATGTCTTCTGAAGTGGACAAATCAGAAATGATAATATCGTCAGACAGACAAATTGGGAGGGAAGAAAGATTATGAGAAATCTACAGGACATTTTATAACTGGCATTTATCTTAGAATGTAAGCTTTTCATGGGTAAGTGGATCAAAATTATATCTGATGTACTGCAATCTTACATATGTCTTGCAACATTAACTATATGTTTTAAAGCTGATGCCTATATAAACCGGGAACTCGATACTTATCAAGATTTCAGAGGGGTCAGATAATATATCTTTCATTTATCAGCATTCATAATTTCTTATATTGGTAACTAAGGTTAACATGGGTACCCAGTAATAAAACTGAAAGCTTGGAAAGGTAAGCCATCTTCCTCGACAGGTAGTTATTACTGAGATAAAAAGAATCTTGCAGAATGGCCTTGAAAAAAAAATCCAGTATCCTTTAAAAATAAAAAAAATCTAAAGAAATAAACATGGAAAAGCATCTACAGTGGCAACTGTATCGTTGTCCCTTTTGTTTGAGCATCCATGTCTCTGAGGTAGGTGCATTAGTATTGCACTACTACTTAAAAAGGGTCACTGTCTTGGCATGTTTGACAACACAATATCACCACACAGGCTCAGCTGGGCCTCTCCAGTGTAAATCCACATGCACAGTAGATAAAAAACCAAACATAACTAATGATATAATATTAGGAATATAGATTTATTTATAAATGCTATCTGTATTCCATTAATGTTTTCAAATGTTCTGCTAGTAACTAATTCTAGTTACTAACGGCTAGTAGTCACAGTCATGATGAAGCTACTTCATAAAAATAGGATATAAATCAATGGTGGGTTGCTCACTACTGGTACGTTGCTTTTGGTCCATTCGTGCATGTGCCAGATGTGCGCTGTGCACGCGCCAGACATGCACTACTCACGCATGTGCACTCCACCCCCCCCTACGACACCCAGCTGCTCATCGGAGGTCACGCAGGCACCACACGCTATGCGTGCATGAGTAATTGGCCCAGTTGCTTTGAAAACAGGTATGACGGGTGGGTGGGCCAAATGAGCCCCATACCGGTACGGTGGCTGCTGCTCCCGACTACTACCATACCGGGCCGCTGCTCCCGACTACTGCCAGCCATACCGGGCCATACCGCCCAGAAACCACCACTGATATAAGTGCATGCAAATATAAGCATATTATCTTGAAAGATGTTGCACCTTTTACAGGATTGACTTACTGAGTGTCACTTTCTCCAATTGAGAATCCTAGAGCCACCTACTAGAAGAAGAGTATTGGTATGGAAGTGCTGCATTCCAGAAAACAAAAATCAATTTTAAAGCTTTTATTAACATGTAGCCATTTTTTTCCATGGTAAATTGAGTTTTTGTAATTTTCCAATACAACTAATGTCTTAAGGTTGGAACCTCACTGAGAATTTGGATATAAAATGTGTATTAAACTATTTGAAAGAGTGAATTCTGTATATTTTTTAAAAGCTTCAGCTATAAACTTTTGAACATTCTAATTAACATTTGTATTAACAAAGCAGAAGAAAAAAGCTATTTTCACAGTGCTTTATTTGAAACAATAAAAAGCACTGTCTATGAAATTGTACTGGGTCTTTGCTGCTGATGCTTTTCTTTTTGTTTCTTCTTATAACCTCATAACTTTCTTCACATCATAAACACCTTCATTTTTTCCCAAAGAAATTTGCTGATATTTGCTAAAAATATTAGCCTCAAGCGGTCTCACTTGTAATTCACATGCAAAGAATCATCAGACTTTGAGAAATATACATTTACTTTGCAGAGGTTTTGCCATGATTTCTATTTATTTTATTACATTTAGATACCGTCCAACTTCTATCTTTCCAGTTTTATCTAGTCTCAGATTGTTATATTTTGGTACATCTACACTATTTGCTACTGGTACTTAGTACAGTCCTTGATTTACGACCACAGTTGAGCCCAAGATTTCTGCTGCTGAGACAGTTGCTAAGTGAATTTTGCACCATTTTATGACCTTTATTGCCACAGTTCTTAGTTGAATCAGTGCAGTTGTTAAGTTAGTAATATGGTTGTTAAGTGAATCTGTCTTCTCCATTGACTTGCTTGTCCGAAGGACACAAAAGGTGACCACATGACCCTGGGACATTGCAATCATTATAAATATGAGACAGTTGCCAAGCATATGAATTTTGATCACATGAGCATGGGGATGCTAGAACAGTTGTAAGTGTGAAAATTGGTCATGTCACTTTTTTCAGTGTGGTTGTAAATTCAAAGAGTCACTAGATGAACTAGTCAAGGAGTACCTGTATTTTGTTTGGTTTGGTTTTGTATCTAACAGTGCTCACAGCACTGGATAATTTGCAATTACTTTTGGTCCTAATTCATTTTTCTCAGGTGTCTTAATTTTAATTTTTGCATTTACACTGATGAAAGTCTCTCTGCTGATCACCTGCCAACTGTTCAACAGAGAAAGGGAATGGGACTGCAATTTCTATTAGTTTCTGATTAGAATTCCTCTATAATTTTTGAAATTGCTGTTGCGTAGAACTTTCTGCAGGCCAAAGGCTGAATCTAGTCTCATGTAATTATATTCTATTTCCTAAAGTGGTTGTAGATTTGGATGGGGTTTCTTTTCTGCTATAAGATTGGAGAACCTAGTTTTTGTAACACTATTGTTGTTGTTGTTGTTGTTGTTGGTGTTGTTGTTGGTTGCCCAATCAGTTAGACTGGATTTGGCATTTTTATCCACTATTAGTTCCCAAGGACCTGGAATAGACAGATGGTATTGTATTGTTTGGTGGTATTAAAGGTATTCTCAGGATGTAAATTGCTCCAAGTAAAGCTGCATTTTGTAATTGACCAATGGTGAGTTTGTCAATGCCAGTGGTGTTCAAGTAGTGCTCCAGATGTTTCGTAATTGCACTCAATATTACTGGTATTATCTTTGCATTCCTTTGTCATAGTTGTTCTATTTCTCCTTATCATTACTACTATTTTTGTGCCTTCAAGTCAATGTTGATTCCTGGAAACTGTCTGAAGACATTCCCCCCCCCCTTTTTTTTTTGCAAGATTTTGAGAAGTGGTTTGTCATTTTTTGTCTTCCTAGGGCTAAGAGAGAGTGACTGGTCCAAGGTCACACAACTGGCTTCATGTCTAAAATGGATTTAAAACTCACTCTCCTGATTTCTATCCTGGTGCCTTAATCACTACACCAAACTGCCGTAATGCTGCTATTAATGCCATGCAGTATATGAAATATGGAAAGTTAAGCCTGCAGATGAGACATAAATCTTCCTTTATTTGCTTTCGGTCTAATCTTCTGTTATGGTACCTGCTAAAATCCCTAGATGGTTTTTTACAGATGTTCACAAACAGCTATATCCCAACACTGCATAAAAGACGTTTTGCCCCATTTTGCTTTCTTTCTTCACAGAATCTGAATGAAAAGTTTAATGACTATAGTTGAGAGATATTGTATTTCCATACTTAAATTTTATTTTGATTAGATATTATGTACCTTGGCATACCTGATAATAACACTCCAATTATGCCTTTTCTTTTGCAAATCTCTTAATTCTCAGTATTCCGGCAGATTTTGTATATATTTCCTGTATCATTGTTTGAATGTCTTTGTCATGGTATTGACATTTACAGCATATGCGTACAAATGCTTACACAAATGTACATGCATTTTTTTTCTTTAATTGCTTGCTATCTTTAAAATTTTGTCATTAATTTCTACGTCCTCAATACCAAGTCTCCACTTTAAATGCTGAAATCTTTGTATTATCATCTGTAATTCAACCAGATAAAAAGGCTCCTTATCGTTTGAAATAAACAAGGTCAAGAAACAGGTGCAGCAGGGATTCTCTTTGTTGCCATAGGATAAAAGAATTTTGAAAGTTTTTCTCAACTCCATCTTATACCAAACAGAAGAATGTTCTCCCCCGCCCCCACAAAAAAAAATCCCAGTGTGGGAGCTTCATTATAGCTCCAGGTGGGATGCAGATAGAAAACAGCATTGTTAGCATATAATACAAACATTGGGTTTTGAGCTAGAAATGGAAGATGAAACTTAGTTCTTAATACAGAAATTAAATAACGTGATTGTTTAGTTATTCTTTCATCCAGATAAGCTTTGGAAGCCCAGCACCACTTCCTGATGAGATTCCTTCTTTTGCTTTGTCTGCAAGGATAAGGAATACTGTTTCATAGAAAGCTTTTATCTGAGTTGTTTCTTCTACTATTGTGTGTTTTAATAATGGTGCTTGACTGTAAATTTTAATTGTGTTAGAATGTGTTGTGTTAGTGTGTTGTAAGTTGCCCTAATAAAGTCTAGTTTTGTATAAATTCTCATAAATAAAGCTGTACCTAATCACTGATTTACTCCTACAGTTTTCAGCCATGATGTATGCCAGTTATGTTTTTTCAGCCATGCCAAAATCCAACTAAAAAAGGAATATATTCTAGGTTTTAATAGGATGCTTCATTTATTTCTTGCTTTGACAATTTGAGGAATAATGTATCAAGAGTCTTTTCTCTTTGAAGTCATTGCAAACTAGATTTAAGTCACAGATATACAAGATCACAGCAGTACTAAATTGCATGGACTGTACTTGTTATATACCACTTTGAGCCAGGTAGATAAATGCTTGATAAGATATCTAATAATCATCAATACTATAGAAGCAGAGGGGGATAAAATCAGAGTGGATTGAATACAAAATTAATTATATGTAAAAAGGACACTCTAAAATTAATGTATCCAGATATTTCTAGCTATTATGTTTACATATTTATTAGCTTTTATCCCATCTTTATTATTTACAAGTAGCTCAAGATGGTGAACATACTTAATAGTCCTTTCTCCTACTATTTTCCCCACAATAACAACCCTGTGAGACGGCTAGGCTGAGAGAAAGTGACTGGCCCAAAGTTACCCACCCAGCTTTCATGCTCAAAGCTCGACAAGTCCTCAAAAGTTTCCTAGTTTTAGGCCAATGCCTTAACCATTTATACCAGAGGTGGTATTCAGCCAGTTCTGACAAGTTCTGGAGAACCAGTAGCGGAAATTTTGAGTAGTTTGGAGAACCGGCAAATAGGCTGGCCCCACCCCATCTGCCTTCCAGCTGATCTTCTTTTGTTGCCCTGAACAGGAGAACGGAGCTGGAAAGCAGATTAGTGGGGTGGGGAGGGAATGGGGATTTTGCAGTATCCTTCCCCTGCCAGACCCACAAAGCCACACCACACCCACAAAACCATGCCCACAGAACCGGTAATAAATTTTTTGGAATCCCACCACTGATTTACATCAAACTAATCTATTCTAAGACTAAACAGATTTGGTAGTACAAGATATGTATAATCAAGATGTGATATGTTTATTATTGTATTAGTAGCTTTAATACGGGAAACAACTGAATGAAATGAAATTGAAGTCTTGAATTTTTTTAAGCAGGCAGTAGATTACATAGCTGGTATGCTTTGGTCTATGTGCTACACATTTTAAGTTCTGTTTAAAAATGATTATATAGAGGATTAAAGTTGAAGTTTGGAGGAAATGTGTAGACAGAATAAATTAAATAAGAATTTGAAACTGTTAAAGAAGTACAAGTGAAAGATTTGAGGGGAAATTTAGGGTTGAAATAAGATTATTGAACTGAGGAAGAGAGTTGCAGAATTGAATGCATAAAATGACTGATAATTTAATTAGTGAGAATGTAGTAGAGGAAATAAATGTTTAATTTTTAAGTGTCCTAATGACAATCAAAATTGGGAAAAGCAGATCAGGAACATTTCAGAAACAGATTAACATGCAGTTAAGTATTTCTGAAGAACTGTGTGTAAATCCTATGAGGTTTTATTTAATCTTGCAAAATCAGTTAAAATAACTCACTTCCCCTTGAACTTATTATCACTTTGGATTCCTACTATTGCACTTCATATCTGCATGATCTGCTCTTTAAATGTTTAATGAAATCATCACATCCTGTAACAGCAATAGCAATGATAAAGCCAGCTTCATTTTCCACCCCACTTTTAATACATTTTCCTAATAGGTTCCCCCCCCCCCCCAACTTCCAAATAATGCAAACTTCATTCTGTCCCTTGGGTTCCTGTCTGCACATTCCTCCATCAACTTCAACACTGTTCTGGGTTTTATTTTGTAAAGAAGTTTAGCTAAGCACTACTTGCAAACAATTCCCCCAGCCGTTCATCAAATTTCTAGTTCGTGTTTCAGCAATCCATAAATATATGCTAACATATTGCAAAATAAAAGTGTAACATGGATGTGCATACTTATTGAGTGTAGATGTAGCTGCATCCATAATTCTGTCTTCAAAATCCCAGTAAATGATGTTGCTGAATAGGTGACATCATGCATTTGTATGTAAATCCCCAGCCATTAATGTGTTTTCATTCCAGCACTGTAAACTCTTGCTGAATGCCTGAATATATCAAGAAAACATAAAAAATATTAACATTGTGGTTGCTACAGCCTTGTCTCAACCATTGTTTTGTATAGCTATATTATTTTGGAATAACAAAATGTATACTACTGTAGTTCCAAACAACCTATAAATTCTTTATCTCCTTATTTTAAAACTTCTGGATGTAACTATTGTTTCCCAAGATCTCCAATCAATCTTGGAAGCAAAATATCTCCCAGTGGAGGGGAGAAACATATGGCCCTGTTCTTGGATTCCACCTTCAACTCTCATTCATAATTAACTATGTTGGTTCTAGTAGAATTTAAAACAGAACATTATCTGGAGACCATGTTGTTGTTGATCTGTCAAATGGTTATTTCTAGAGCCCCCAGTCTATTGATGTCAAGAACTTAGGCCCTTTCTCATATCATTAACTTTCCACTATACAGTTGCTGTTAATATTTAATCAATGATCACTTCCCTGGATTGTCAAAGATAATTGTGGCCCATATGTCTTTATTATTCTGGTTAAGATAAGCCAGTGTCTTTTTAGTTTCCCTTATTTCACTTTAAGAAATTCTTTACATTTCATTATGATAGATTGGAGTTGTAAGGAGGTTTTTGTTTACATAGCAATGATTGCATAGACATGCCTTTTAAATAAAAGGCTAAAAATAAATTATTTTTCATGAAAGAATCTTCAAACTATCCTCCTACCATCCCCAGCCTTTTTTAAAAAATGTGACATTAAAGGGACACGTGTTTTCAAAAGGTGTCCATAACACACACACACACACACACACACACACACCACACACACATATATATATGTCGTGTTTTGGTCTGTGACCGTAAATAAAGTATATAAGTATGTGTATATACACACACATACACACATATACATACATACATACATATTTATATACTTTATTTACAGTCACAGACCAAAACACGAGTACTACAAAAGAGACATAAGAGAACTGATCATAGCAATCAGCCACCAAAAGCTTAACTAAGGGAAGTTTCAGCGTTCTTCTCTAATGGTTACAGCTCTTAAGAAAAATTTGGAAACCTGAGAGGTGATGTTTGAGGAGACATCTCCATGGCAATATACAAACAGATTACAGCCATTAGGTCTAAAAGGGATGATTTCAAGAAGAGACAGTAGAAGGTGTCCATAATATCTTAGCATAAGGTTCTGATGTTCTGTAGAAAGAAAATTATTGCCCAGGACAAGCAGCACCATGGAGAAGGCTTTCCCCAACTCACTACCAAGCAGTCTGGAAGCCATGCCACAAAGAACAAGACCTGTGGCTCTCCTAGATTTTTTTCTCATACTATAGTAAGGCTGGCTTGCTAGGATTGGGGTAGTTTGCTGCTAGTTTAGGCATGGATTTTGTGTAGATCCAATTTTTTCCCCAGTTCACTTCCAACTCTCTTCCTTTTTGCCCTCTCTAAATTTGGAACATCAATATTAAGAGTATCACAGTCTATGGAACTCCTTGAGATCTATTATACTGACTTCAGGAAAAGCTTTTCATGAATTGCAGAATCACAAGCTCAGTACCAGAAGGGATAGATCCAGTTTATTATTTATTTTAATGGGCCCATTAAATGTTTTGAGGAATAGATTTACCCCAAATCACTGTAGCCAATTTTCATTTTCATTGCAATATTTCCAAAAATCATTGAAGTCGGCCTGCAGGTTTTCAAAGCAAGTGATTCCGTAAAATCCATTTACCACTTTTCAGTTCAACTTCTGCATCAGACTGAATGTACTAAATTAGGATTCAATTTACTGAAGTCTATGACACAAATTACCATTTATATAACTGTGAATTTGTCTCCAGGAGACAGCCATTTTCCTGGTGATAATTCTAGTCTTTTTACATAAAGATTGCAATACCCAAGGTAAATTATTATTTTATCCAGCACTTTTTACCACAGATATACAAGGAGAGAATAAAGAGTATATGCAATTCTAATCATAATTTAAGTACAGGAACATTATTAACAGTAGTCTAAGCACACGCGTTCCCTCCCCCTTTGTAACTTGGAGTAATTACAGCATCTATCACTTTTGCTAGAAGTAGAAGCTCCACTTCATTGGAGATTCTCTCCCCATACACTTCTAATATATTTTCCTACTCAGAAATCAACACTTTAAATTAAAGAATTAAAAATTTAACAGTAGTTTGTTTCTGTGACAATGGAGAGAACAGCATCAAATCCTCTCCCCATCATATTACATAGAGTGTAGCTGATGTTGGTAACACTCTTCAAATTAAGACACAACAAATTAAGACTCTAAAGACAAAGCTTGATTTTTTTTTCTCCTGTTAGGTTGGAGAATGATTGCTTGTCATGAAACCAGAATAATTTATTTCTGGCCCATTTCAAGATTTAACAAAAGTTATTGTTTTCTTTTTTTTCCCCCCAGTCTTGCAGAGCTCTTACATTCTCATAGTCAGTTTGCCATTGTCACTTGCGATGTTCTTTATTAATTCATGACATTTATATTGCATCTTCCCATTACTTAAAAGGAAGGGAGAGAATGAAGTGATCATAAAAGCTGTCTTGCAGCCAGGTGCTGTGGTTGTACAGATCACCAAAACCTTCTTAATGGTCTTCCTATAGAAGAGGTAATATAGCATGTTCAGATGTAAGGGCTGCTCATTGACAAGTAATAACTGCTACTTTTTTTACTCAGCACCAAATAAAGCATCAGGCTCGAGTTATATATTTAAAAAGACAGTGATGTCATATAGTATATGGGCTACCAAAATTTTATATTGTATTGTTAGTCTTTTTATTGTATTTTAAATGTAAATACATTTTGATTAATTGATGCCGTATATGGATCAATCCCTACTACATCTAAAATGATGGCCACTATGCATTACGAGGTTGCTAAACTAAAAAATATTTGTCCTAAATCTCTTATGCCAAAAGATACATGAAATTATGATGAGCAGCAATATGTACATTACATAAATCTCATTATATATGCCTAATATATATATGTGTGTGTGTGTGTGTGTGTGTGTGTGTGTGTGTGTTTTCTGAGGTTTTCGCGGGTGTTAGTATGTAGGTCTCTAGTTATTCGGGTTTTCTCCCGCGTAGAATTGGAGATGTCTTGGCGACGTTTCGACAAAGTCTCATTCGTCATCTTCAGGCTACTTCAGGCTTGGTGTTTCCAGGAGTAATGTGAGATCTCGGCTGTTTCTTCCTTTTAACTGCCAGTGGGGGTTTGAACTGATTGGGTGGGGGCTTGGCTGTGTCCTGATTGGGTGGAGGTGTGTCCTGATTTGGTGGAGGTGTGTTCTGATTGTTTGGGGGGTTGTGTTTCATGTAAGGGTAGGAGGGGTTTTAAAGAGGCTAATTGTGCGTTTGCAGTCTGGCTTCTGGTTCTGGGTCGTGCCTCCTCATCAGTTTGTGTTTTTGTCTGTTTTCTTTGTGGATGTTTAGTGGTGATATTCGGTGTGGCTCTTGTGAGTGTGGGCCTGGTGTCATTCATCATGTTCGGGACTCGTTTGTCAATAAGGGTAGGCTTCCAAAAGGCTGGCAGGCGGGAGGTATCGTCCCGCCTGTTCATGCTGTGTGGGCGTTTTTCTATTTCATAGAAACGATACCTCCCGCCTGCCAGCCTTTTGAACCCCCTTTTTCGCTCATTCAAAGACGACAGGCAGACACACTTAAAAGGAAATAACTTTATCAGTCCTGGCTTCCGCTGGCTGCGAGCCCAAAATTAAACATAAATAAAGCCTCTGGCAAGAAGGTAACAGAATGAAAAACAAAGATCTCTTACGGCCAAACCAGGTGTACGGAAAGAAAGCAAATCATTTCTCCAAGTGCCTTTCACAAATGAACCACGACCGATGAACGATGAACGTTGACTTCTGCCACCAGGGCGTGGCACCATCAGTCCTTTTATCTCCAGAAGACCACACTAACGAGTCCCAGCTGCATTGTTATTCCTGCATCCTGACTCAACTCACAGCAAACTTCTGCTGAGTCACAACATATATATATAATTAACTCTAGTTCCAAAGTCAAATTAAGTTTTATTATTGCTCTGAATCACTGGGAAAATCATCATGTGATTATGTTTCGCATCTGAGTAATATTTTAAACCATTATTTATGGGATGTCCCATAAGGAATCCCATGGGCAATATAAGGATGCCTCCAAGATGGTTTCTCTGAATATGATAGGCCTCTCCATTATTTGATAAAAGCATAATGGGAGAGGAAGCGAGGATATGATAGGTAGCAATACCCTCAAGAGAAGCTCCAACAGTATTCTAGTGAGACTAATTTGTTTTCTTTTGTTATCCAGAGCAGAAATTCATAAACTGTAGTAGTAGTTTGTAGTTTGTAGTTGAGTTTATTTATAGGCCGCCCTTTTCCCTGAGGGGACTCAGGGCGGCTAACAACTTGTATGGGAGGGGAAGACATACAATAACATAAAAACACAATGTATAATTAAAATCAAGCAACATTCATACAACATTCGGGTGGGGGCGGATTATGGTCTTTACCCCCAGGCCTGGCGGGATAGCCAGATCTTGAGGGCTGTGCGGAAGGTCTGAAGGGTGGTGAGGGTACGAATGTCCACGGGGAGATCGTTCCAGAGGGTCAGAGCTGCTACTGAAAAGGCTCTCCTCCGCGTAGTTGCCAGCCGGCACTGGCTGGCAGATGGCACTCGGAGGAGGCCTAATCTGTGAGATCTTATGGGTCGAGAGGAGGTGATTGGCAGGAGGCGGTCTCCCAAGTACGCAGATCCACTACCATGGAGGGCTTTGTAGGTAGTAAGAAGCACCTTGAAGCGCACACGGAGATCAACAGGTAGCCAGTGCAGCTCGCGGAGGATAGGTGTTATGTGGGTGAACCGAGGTGCACCCACAATCACTCGCGCGGCCGCATTCTGGACTAGCTGAAGCCGCCGGATGCTCTTCAAGGGCAAGCCCCATGTAGAGCACGTTGCAGTATTCCAGCCTAGAGGTCACGAGGGTGCGAGTGACTGTTGTGAGAGCCTCCCGATTCAGGTAGGGTCGCAACTGGCGCACCAGGCGGACCTGGGCAAATGCCCCCCTGGTCACAGCCGACAGGTGGTAATCAAAGGTCAGCTGTGGATCCAGGAGGACTCCCAAGTTGCGAACCCTGTCTGAGGGGTGTAAAATTTGGCCCCCCAGCCTGAGCGATGGAACACTAACCAAATTTTTGGGAGGGAAACACAACAGCCACTTGGTCTTTTCTGGGTTGAGTACAAGCTTGTTAGCCCTCATCCAGTCCCTGACGGCCTCGAGACCCTGGTTCATCACGTCCACCGCTTCATTGAGTTGGCACGGGGCGGACAGATACAGCTGCGTATCGTCCGCATATTGGTGGTATCTTATCCCGTGCCTCCGAATGATCTCGCCCAGCGGTTTCATGTAGATGTTAAATAGTACGGGGGAGAGGACCGACCCCTGCGGCACCCCATATGTTAGGGGCCTCATGGTCGATCTCTGTCCCCCGACCAACACCGACTGCGACCTGTCTGAGAGGTAGGAGGAGAACCACTGCAAAACAGTGCCTCCCACCCCCACCTCCCGCAGTCGTCGCAGAAGGATACCATGGTCGATGGTATCGAAAGCCACCGAGAGGTCAAGGAGAACCAAGATGGAGGCGTGGCCTCCATCCCTGGCTCTCCAGAGATCATCGGTCAATGCGACCAAAGTGGTTTCTGTGCTGTAACCAGGTCTGAAGCCGGACTGGAAGGGGTCCAGGTAGTCGGCTTCCTCCAAGGACCGCTGGAGCTGGTAGGCCACCACCTTCTCAACAACCTTCCCAATAAAGGGGAGGTTGGAGACTGGACGGTAGTTGTTAAGTACGGCTGGATCCAAAGATGGTTTCTTCAGGAGGGGTCTCACCACCGCCGTTTTAAGTGCGGCGGGGAAGTGCCCCTCCCGAAGCGAGGCGGTAATAACCGCTTGGATCCAGCCCCGTGTCACCTCCCTGCTGTTAGCAACCAGCCAGGAGGGACACGGGTCCAGTACACAGGTGGAGGCACTCACAGCCCTCATGGCCTTGTCCACGTCCCCGGGGGTAACATCCTGAAACTCAACCCAGCGATGGTCTACCAAATCGTCCTCTCGTGTCTCGGCTGGCTCTGCAAAGGAGGAGTCCAAATCCGACCGAAACCGAGCAACTTTGTCCGCCAAGAACTGGGCATAGTCTTCAGCCCTACCCTGCAAGGGGTCCCCCGTATCCCTCTTATTTAAGAGGGAACGGGTTATCCTAAACAGGGCGGCTGGACGGGACTCGGCGGACGCAACCAAGGTGGCAATATAAGATCTCTTTGCTGCCCTAAGTGCCCTGATGTAATCCTTGGTGCAGGTTGTTAAGAGTGCTCGGTTCGATTCGGATTTATCGGACCTCCACAGGTGCTCTAGGCGTCTCCTCCGGCGCTTCCTCTCCCGGAGCTCCTCGGTGAACCAAGGAGGCCTCCGGGATCTGCCGCCTCGGAGGGGCCGTAGTGGCGCAATCCGGTCGAGGGTCTCCGATGCTGCCGAATGCCAGGCAGCAACCAGAGTCTCTACCGGACTGTGGGCGAGAGTATCAGGAATAACCCCAAGCTCCGTCTGGAACCTCAAAGGGTCCATAAGTCGCCTGGGGCGGAACCACTTGGTCGGTTCCTCCTCCCTACAGTGGGGGTTTGGTCTTCGGAAGTCAAGCCTCAGTAGGCAGTGGTCTGACCACGACAGGGGTATGATCTCATTACCCCTCAGACCAAGGTCACAAGTCCACTGCTCCGAGAGGAATACGAGGTCGAGCGTGTGACCCGCAGAGTGAGTTGGGCCCCGAATTATCTGGGTCAAGCCCATGGCTGTCATGGAAGCCATGAACTCCTGCGCCCCATCAGAGTGTTCACCGAGCGTAGGCAAATTGAAATCCCCCAGGACCATAAGCCTGGGGAACTCAATTGCCAGCTCGGCTACCGACTCGAGGAGCGAGGGGAGGGCTGCTGCAACGCTGTTGGGAGGCAGGTACGTTAGCAGCAGGCCCACTTGACCCTTGAGGTCCAGCTTCACCAGTAGGGACTCACACCCGACAAGCTCCGGAGCAGGGATCCTACGAGGTACTAAAGACTCCCGAATAACAATAGCCACACCTCCACCCCTTCCCTGAGCTCTCGGCTGATGAAGCACCTGAAATCCTTCTGGGCACATCTCTACGAGGGGGACTCCTCCCTCCGGGCCCAGCCAGGTTTCAGTAATACATGCCAGGTCTGCCCCCTCATCTAAAATTAAGTCCCGGACGAGGGGAGCCTTGTGAACAACAGACCTGGCATTTAGCGACAACAGCCGGAGACCAGGGTCCTGATTACTCGCGCCATCTGGCCTCGGAGTGGGACTCATAGGGCCGGAAGGAGGGATCTCTGTGACGTAGCGAACCCTCCTTCCCCGGTAATGGCCAGCCCTAAAGTCCCCGCCATATCTGCCCCTCCCCGTTACGACCGTAATGCTCCGGCCCACTCCCGTGTCCGTGGTCCCCCCGACCACACTGGTTTGCAAATCAATGAAACAAGCTGATCTATCCTCTTTTGATCCAATAGTGGCAGCACATCCTGACATAAGATGGATCTGACAATTCAGAGAAAATTAGCAAAAACATCCACAAACACAATTTTTTTTAAAAAAAATCTCAAATTGGCTTTAATCAACATGTCCATTCTGTCACCTTAACACAAGGTTTTAATTTTCTAAAGGTATGTTTGTGGAGTTTTATGATCGGGAACTCCAGACAATGTATCTTCAATGTCTCATAAGTTTTTCCATGCCATTTCTTTCATCTATTTTTCCCTTGCTACAGACAATTCATTAACAAAGGAAATGTCGAATAGTCATACTGTGTTATGAGATTTGAATGCTATTGTTAAGAGTGTGGTAGCCTTGAAGCATTTCAAAATGATGGAGGAATAAAAGAATTGTGATTCTTATGAATAATAAAAAATAATTTGGAGGGTAACAATATTGATTTTAAAGCAAGAGGCCAATCTACAGAGTTAATGGCAGTGTAATCCATCAATTTTGCAAATCCATTCTTAGCTGATACTATTTGACAACTCCCAAGAGAAGGACTGTCTTCTGAAGGACTCATGAGAAACCAATCATTTCCCTAGCATGGATTCTATTCTCTTGAGTCATCTAAGAAGGATTAAATTCATCTTTGCTTTTCAGAACAGAACATCGTTCTAGTGTTTGGTGCTTCTACTTTTACCAATAGTTGGGATTTTCTGTGTTGCCTCCATCATTTTTTTCACTCCCTTCTTTCATATTTTCCAAGCGTTCTACTAATGAATTTCTGATTAAGTTCTGACATTTGGCATAGTTTCTCTCCAGTTTAGTGTGATTTCAGTTATGTAGAGCAGAGGGATTTGTTTTTTCATTCCAAACTAGGAAGCAGAATGAGTCTTACTGGAAAGGTCATTTAATATGGGTTTATGCCTTCCAAACTTCACACAAAGGCACCATTACATGTTAGAGAAAGCCCTAGAGATTCAGGGAATGAAAGCTCACAGTCAGGAAATGTCTCTTGTTTTCTATCTTATTATATATCAGAGATGTACTGTCTACAACCCCAATCTGCCATTAATTAGAACCAGCCAACAAACTGAAATTTGCAGTGTGCCTGAAGAGGAAAATTACTCAATACAGAAAGAAAAAATAAGATGCATTGAATGTAAAGTAATTTAAAACTTCAATTAAAAGAAATTGAAGTTAATTTTTTCTCATGACTCTTTCTACAATTCGTACTGTGGGTCACTGAAAAAGCCAAGTATGAACCTCAGTTTGAGAGGGGGGGAAAAAACATCCAAGCACATTCTTGGTTTATATAATCCATTTATTTTTTATTGTTTTTCCCTCCCAGTTTGCTTTGATTAATTCAAATGCAGAACAATGGCACTTAAATATTAAAAGCATTTTCATATTGAAGAGGTATAAAGTAACCTATTTTAAAATTTTAAAAAAAATTCCAGAAGAATAATTTAAACATTTAAAAATCCATTCCTGCATCAAAACAAAAGCATGGACAGTGTAAATGAAGGCATGCTCAAGTCAAAAATTAGGGTTGTGTGGCTTTAAATTAGATAAAGGAAAAAGGGAAGAGATACAAACAAAGAAGAAATCCTGAAGAAAACTACTGGATTTTTGACTCCACACAGATAGAAGGAAATTGTGCTCTATATCACTGGTCCTCAGCCTGGTGTTTTCTAGTTGTAGGGCAGTTCAGGTTCCAGAGTTCCTGGGCAGCATGGTCTTGGCATGTTGTGAACAATTCTTGAACCACCTCTGGAAGTCTTCAAAGTGGGAAAGTATGGCCAGTACCAAATGCTGGCATTTTTATCTATTTAATATACAAGTTGCAGCATTGGTGCTTATTAGTATATTATACAAGTTTATCTAATCCATCTTATTCCAAATGTCCTGCTGTGCTGCTTCATTATAGTGGGTGTGTTTCTGGGAGGGGTGAGCCAAGAATATGTGAATGGGAGAATGGGAGTGTTTGCCAAGAGTATACATTCCCAGCAGAGTCACCCAAGGCATAAACCTGACACCAGTATTGGAAGGTAGCACAGGAAGATGCTGGAGGCAGATAATCATTTTATTGACAATGACAATGGCAATACAGGCAGTACTTGACTTTCAACCATTTGTTTAGTAACCGAATGTTTCAACAGCATTGAAACAGTGACATGACCATTTTCTCACTTATGACTATTACAGCCTTTCCATGGTCACAAAATTCGGACACTTGGCAACTGGCATGTATGTATGAAGGTTGCAGTGTCCTGGATCACTTGAATCACCTTTTGAGACCTTTGGACAAGCAAAGTCAATGAGGAAAGCCAATTTACTGAACAACTTAAACTATCCTGCTTTGGATATATTATGTGAAGACTTACCTCCCTAGAGAAATCAAAGTAGATGGGCCCAGCAACAATGGCATGAGGGCTCCATTAGAAGACCAAAAAGACCAGGTTAAAGGTAGGTCATGATGAAGAATATCTATGTGGTCATTAGTAATTAACACTGATTTGATAGCACACAATCACTGTACATTTGGAACTGTTTGGTGTACCATGAATAAGAAGCAAATACTTTGAAAACATCGACATGAGTGTGGAATTTCTTCCTTCTCCAATTTTGAAATCTTATTATAAACCTAGCAAAATTATGTTTCCCTAAAGAGCTGCCAAGGTAACTTGGTTGGTAGAACTTCCAACTAGCTGTCACTGGAAATGCTTAGTTCTATTGTTCATTCACTTGACAGTGTGCCAGCATTATGATAATGTCAAATTTTACAATTGGACTTGACCATATGGAAAGAGATTCTGTATCTAGATTCTACATCATCTGGAATAGACTCAGAAAAATAAAGAAACCTCTGCTAAAGAAGTTGCTCAGATCAAATCCCAATAGTTTTTCTGTTACAGGATTTTTCTTTTTGATGAAAAAGGTCATGGATAAATGCTAAAAATAATTTACATTGTTCCCCATTCCATGAAAAACTCACTGCCGCATCCATCTTTTCCATGTTACAGTTACAACATTTTGATTGGTTTGTCTTTTGTTAATAGCACATAATTTATTTCTTATGTAAAACAGAACAAAAACTTTTGTGTACTTTTACAAATGTTAGCAACACCTTTCCCGTGCATTGGGTGAGAAGAATTAGTAACTGAATATATTTTTGCACTACTCTTAAGAGGTAGCTGTAAAATTGAAGCTGGGGAAAGTGAAAATGACTTTCATAGCAAATTAATCAACCTAATTCCAGGTTGGGGTTGATAGGATATTCTCTGTTGCAGGAAGGAAAAGGATCTTCAGAGGAAATATTGAGTTTGGTTATTTAATGTTTTGGTTCAGTCAATAAATAACTTTATGGAAGTATATTGTAAATCCTAGCATTACTGAACCCGGGCTCAGGGTTCTCCAAGCCAAATAGAATCTAATATTATCCTTGAGGAAGAAAATGAATCCAGCTTTCTAACGTTTTGGTTGTACATAAGATTCCATCATAGATTTCATCACTGTATAAGCTGTTCTTCCACATATGTTCTTAATTCTCTTTCTCTACATGCTGACTTTGCAAATAGTCTCTTATCTGCCTATTATTCTTTCAGAAAGTGAGGTTGCTGAGGTTGCTCATTTGGACAACACTCTACTTTTGAAAGTTGGGGGGTAGGGGGCACAATTTCCACCCTGAGAAAGTCAGCAGGCAGAAGAATGCATTCACCATGTTCCTGTCGAACTGATTAGAAGTATGCATACGAGCACTTCGTGGCAACAACAGCAAAAGATTTGTGGTAGAGTAAGAATGCAATGTTTGCCATCCATTATTCATCCAAGCTGACAGGCAGCCTCTTGAGATCAACACTGACAAGGAGGTCAGGGGAGAACTGGCACCTCATATTTAACAGCTTCTTACAACTATGAGCTTCTCAGCAGGCCAAATTGCCATCATTCTGCTGCTGAGCTCTGGGGCGTCCCAGCTTATGAGAAGATTTATTAGGTGGGTAAACATTTTTGTTCATCCCAACAGGCAGCACTGATCACTTAGCAGACTGGGATGGATTTAGCCTCCCTCTGCTAACATAATGATTTGGCTATCAAACGACTTCCCTGCTAAACAGTTGGAAGCTAATATCAACACATTCACTTTGTCTGAAGCCAGAGAGAGGAGGAAGCTAAGCATGCATGTTGCAATACAGCTTGATGTCTCAGAGGGTTCTCCTCTAGAGAAAATAAAGAGATGTCTATATTTCAGCTTCTGTCAGAGACCCCTGTATAGTGTGGGAGTGAAAAGAAAATAAAGCAAATTGCTCTCAGTTCACAGCATTTTGGATGTTGAATGATGTTCTTCTTTACAAACAATGAAGCTACATGTACGTCATAGATATAGATCAATTCGGAAGCAAGCTTCAGGAAGCAAGCATCCATATTGCCTTTGACGTGCAATAAAGTTTGCCAATTTGGACTGTGAATATGCTTGCTTCTTGGAAGTCAGCCACCTGAAGTACTAAAATAAACAAATTAAGACCTAATGAGGTTGTGGGTGATGGCAGATTTCAGGAGAAAGTGTCCTGGTTCAAATTCCATATCTCTACCACTAGGCTTTCTTGATCTTGACCCAATTAATCAAGTAGAACTTTGCTACATTCCTGGAGATCTCACAGGGAAAGGCTGCAACGTTGTTTTTTTTTAAAAAAGCAGCATGTTCAATTTCTGGGCAGCAGGTAAGAAACGGGTATATAAATTTTGTGTGCTAAATACAAAAAAAGGGGACAATGAAAATAAGACATGAGGATAAAATATGAGCACAATCTGCTGCAGCATCTGGCACCCCATTGATTGTCAGGGTTGATTACATATAATTTTATAATTTCACTATGATGGATGATCTATTTTTCAAGGGAGAAATCATGTTGCTTGCCTCTGTATGGAAAGTGTTTATTCTGTCATCCTGAGACAATGAATGATGCCCTGTTTCTTCCTTTTCCCAGCCTTAAAATTATGCCCTATCATTTATTTAAGTATGTAAACTGATTGTCATAACAAGATTTGTAGGAAGACTTTTTTTTTTCAAAAATTAGATTCTGTTTGTATAATTGCTCTCTTAACAATTTTTAAATTTGTCTTTTCCAAAAGACTGAGGGAATGCAAGATGAAACCATACATGGTATATTTTACTATATTTCATGTACACGTGAAGTTTTTACACATGAAGCAATGCAGTAGATTGCTGGTCTTTCCCCCAACAATCTACTGCATTGAGCATAATTATTATACAAATACTATTTTGTTATTGTTTTAACCATTCAATTGTGTCCGACTCTTGGCGACTTTAGAAGCAAGCACTCTCCATGCTACCCTGTGTGAAGGATAACTTCTTTCAAATTTCAAATTCAAATTTAATGAATTTATATGCCGCCCAATCCCGAAGGACTCTGGGCGGCTTACAGCATACAGCTCTAAAAGACTAAAAATTAAAAATAGAGAAGAGAAACAGGTTAAAAAAGAAACACGTCATGCACTCAAACTAAGCGGGGCTGGACCTCATTCATGAAGTCAACAGCCCCAGGCCTGCCAGAATAGCCAGGTTTTAGTAGCCTTTCGGAAGGCCGAGAGAGTGGGAAGGCTCCGGATCTCTGGGGGTAGGTCGTTCCATAGGGCCGGAGCAGCTACAGAGAAGGCCCTCCCCCAAGGAGTCGCCAGTTGGCATTGTCCAGTCGACGGCACCCGGAGAAGGCCCATCCTTTGAGATCTTATTGGCCGTTGTGAGGTATGTGGCAGAAGACAGTCTCGCAGATATCCGGGTCCTAGGCCATGTAGGGCTTTAAAGGTGATTTCAGTTGGATGTTCAGCTTTGTATCCGTTTTGATGTTATCAAGCCAGCATGTTCTTTGCTTGCCTCTTCTTCTTGTCCCACTAACCATTCCTAGGGTCATTGACTTCCCCCATGAGTTTGCACATATGTGATGGCCAAAATAAATCAGAAATAGTCTTATGATTTGGGCTTCTAGTGATGTGTCCGGTTATGCACAAGTCAGCACCTCTTGGTTACTCTAGCTGTCCATGATATATGAAACAATTTATTCCAGCACTACAGTATAAAGGTGACAATTCTTTGATCAGATGTTATTGGTGTCCAACTCTTCAAATACTGTAATATTACTATTATGTAATTATACATGTGATAATATATTTACAAACATTTAACAATGGAAAGACTGGAGATCATCGTGGCTGGAAATGGCTACTATAGTGAAGAATTGGTATGCAAATTTGAACTATTTCAAATTCAAAATGTCCTGAGCTCCAAAGAGTTGTTTCACATTTGAAAAAGGACTTATGGATTTTGAATGTAGACCAGCTGTAAAATAAATAAACCATTTTAGACAGCGGTGTCCATAGAAGGGATTTAGAAAAACAGAGTTGGAAGGGACTTTGGAGGTCTTCTAGTCCAACACCCTGCCTAGGCAGGAAAACCTACACCACTTCAGACAAATGGATATCCAACCTCTTCTTAAAAATTCCCAGTGTTGGAGCATTCACAACTTCTGGAGGCAAGTTGTTCCACTGATTAATTGTTCTAGCTGTCAGGAAATTTCTCCTTAGCTCTAAGTTGCTTCTCCCCTTGATTGGTTTCCACCCATTGCTTCTTTCCTACCCTCAGGTGCTTTGGAGAATAGCTTAACTCTCTCTTTTTTTGGCATCCCCTGAGATATTGGAACACTGCTATCGTGTCTCCCCTAGTCCTTCTTTTCATTAAACTAAACTAGACTAAACTAAACATTAAACTAGGGTTTAGAAAGGCATAACGGCATATCTCTTTACCTATGAGATACATACTTTTATTCAACCCTGTTCTGGATTGAATTTACATTTCTACAGTATCATAAACTGCTGTGGTAGCATTTCCATAACAGTTGTTCTCCATCCCAAACACTTACCTGATTATAGCAATTTTCTATTACTAAACATTAAGCCAAATTGGAACCAATGGGAGTCATGCCTGCCATTATAGAACTGTAATCTGAAAGTGATGGATTCTTGATTAAATTGTCTCTCTGCATTTTCTTCCATGCCATAAAAAAATCCCTTGAGTCTTTATCCAGCAGCTTTCTTGGCAGCATTAAGGGAATCATTTGCTGTTGTTTTCTTCTAAGGTGTTTCTCAACTTCCCAGTCTAGTAGAGAAGCCATCCAGAACCAAAATCAGTTCTCCTTAGTTATTGAGGTGCTATTGCTAAGGCCTTTCATGCTGCACTATGGTCCTATTCTGAAGTGCAATGAATTAATGTTTAGATAGTCTAAAAGAAGAGATGGTGTTCATATACAGCATTTTTCTAACACTGTTTTTGTTTATTTTTTAATTAAATACATCCCTGTTCTTCCTTCAGTCTATAAAAAGACAAGTAGGTTTTAAGAATATAAACAATAAAATTGGTGTAGGCAATCCTTTGTTATGTTATTTAGACTCATGTGAGACACTGAGAATCAATCATTTTGCTAGAGGTCTAAGTTAATAGAAACGTATTTCCCTTTGCTAGCTATAATGACCAATTGGCCTGTTACTTCTCTGTTTCTACATTCAGCCAAATCCTTTAAATGCCCTTTCATGTGAGATATATTATGCACTGTCATGTACACAAAGAAAATTACTCCTGTATGGCTTGGAGAATCTATCTTGGCTTCTATTGTATTAATTATTGAAATGTTTGACATTGATTTACATGTTTGCTAATACTTTCATCACTTTAGCCACAGCTTTTATAAGTAAAAATGTCACAATTTTCAAGAATCTTTGCAAAATATAGTACTATTCCAATGCTACAGACACAAAATATACTATATCAACAGTAGGACTCCGGATACATGCTAGATGGCAGCAGAGGGTGGAATTTTATACACCGCCTTTGTTTTCACCTAGTAATTGTCCAGATTTTATCAGCCCAGATAGAGTATGCCTATTGCTATTCTCAACTGGGGGTCTATGACATCTGCCAGGTGATTCACCACGTCCTCCACACATTTTCACTAGTCAGCTCACCGGGATGGAAATATCCTGCCAACTCAGCCCCAGGTTCTTCATGTTGACTGCTAGTTAGCTGGTTCATGAACATGGATCACTGATTGAAAACTGGTTCATTGGAGTGTCAAATGATAATACAGAAGGAACAGGTCTCAAGCACGGTTACTGTGAGGTCACATCTGTGCTGTGCTAAGTGGAATTGTGATTTTGCCCAAAGAACCCAAAAAGAAAAGGTTAAATAGAAAAATCCTGCAATGATTACCGGTACCTAAAAGTGAAATTTCATTGGGCTGGCGATCCAATTCTCCTAATTGCCAGTATTTAGAGATCTGTAGGAAACAACATTTTAAAACGGGAAGTTTATGACAAAAGTTGTTGTGGTGGATACAAAAAATAACTCAATTTAATTAAAAATAGTATGATTATGCATTTTAAAAGGGGGGATTGGAAGGGACACACAAGTGTCACTACATTTATTACTTCATTTGCTTAAAAAAAGAAGAAACAAACCTCCCATGGTTTTAATTTTTTTAAAAAACAATGTAGGTGGGAGATTTTGTTCAATTGTGCGTTCCACACATTTGCCAAATGTTTATTTTTTGTCTGCAGCTGTAGAAAATATGGGAAGCACTGACCTAAAGACACCATTATTGTAGTTTTATGTTTAATGCAATAAAAATCTATTTAGAACTAAGCAACACTGGGTCATAAGCTACATTCATATTGTTTATTTTTCATTGTTCTTACTGGTCACAGTTCAAAACCAGAACATAAAAAAGATACACATATCAAATACAATTACCCAATTAACTTAAGATCATGAAATTACGAGAACCGCAGAACAAAGAATTGATCTCAGTATAAATGGATCATTTTCATAGCAGCCGCTACATGCATATATCTCCTTTTTAACTTGAGAAAAGGCTTCAAAGCAACTCATAAAAACAATTAAATCAATTAAATGCATGAAGGCAGGAGAGAGCATTAGCGGCAAAAGAAACAAACACTCAAAAGAACAAAATTTAATCCTGTTCTTCAGTGGTACTTAATTCTAAGTGCATGGGGATTGAATTTCTCTATCACAATTTTCCCCATTTGGGGAACCTTGCAACAATATTCAGATTTAAGACTGATGTATAGGAGGTTACCCTTACCCATGGAAGATATCAAAGTGGGTGAGATTTAAAATAGCTGTTTCTAAAACATTGGCTAGAGATTTAAAACATTCATATTTAATCAGATTAAGATACCTGAGTAAAGTTTCTTAGAATCTTCTAAGGATAAACATGAGATGCAAGTTTTATCTCTGACTGAGGACAAATTGCTCCAGTCATAGCATTCCATCATTTTGAGCTAGTTGGTCGTGTTTCTTAACCTCAACTCAGAGAGGTAAAAGCCTTTCCTGTGCAAGGGAAGAAAAATTAAATCGTTTTCAGTACAGGTAGTCCTTGATTTACGGCCACAATTGAGCCCAAAGTTTCTGTTGTGAAGTGAGAAATTTGTTAAGCGATTTGGCCCCATTTGATGACTTTTCATGGCTCAGTTGTTAAATGAATCCCTGCAGTAGATAAGTTAGTAATACAGTTGTTAAGTGAACCCGGCTTTCCCATTTGCCTTGCTTGTCAGAAGGTCGCGAAAGGGATCTTGGGATACAGCAACGGTCATAAATATAAACCAGTTGCTAAACATCTGAATTTTTATCACAGTAATGGGGTTGTGGGAAAGGTGGTAAGTGTGAGAAATGGTCATGTCACTTCTGTCAGAGCTGTTGTAACTTTGAACGGTCATTAAACAGACTGTTATAAGTCAAGGACCATCTGTATTTCACAATAAACCCCATGCTCCCTTGCTTTTGATCCCAGACTCAAATCTATGTTGACGGCTATCTAATGTCTGATAAAAGGATGGATTTTAAAAAAGGATGATTTTAAACAGTTTTAAACTCCCTTTAATAGGACACAAGGGGAGCTCGGCTCTTTACTGTACAACTGACAAACCAGATAATAATCTGCATACAGAAAACTGATATATAGAAGTCTTTTCAGTCCTCTAAATCAGTGGTTCCCAAACTTGGCAACTTTAAGACTTGTGGACTTCAACTCCCAGAATTGGGAGCAGAGCTGGCTGGAGAATTCTGGGAGTTGAAGTCCACAAGTCTTAAAGTTGCCAAGTTTGGGAACCACTGATTTAGAGGACTGAAAAGACTTCTATATATCAGTTTTCTGTATGCAGTTTATTATCTGGTTTGTCAGTTGTACAGTAAAGAGCCGAGCTCCCCTTGTGTCCTATTAAAGGGAGTTTAAAACTGTTTAAAATCATCCTTTTTTAAAATCCATCCTTTTATCAGACATTAGATAGCCGTCAACATAGATTTGAGTCTGGGATCAAAAGCAAGGGAGCATGGGGTTTATTGTGAAATACAGATGGTCCTTGACTTATAACAGTCTGTTTAATGACCGTTCAAAGTTACAACAGCTCTGACAGAAGTGACATGACCATTTCTCACACTTACCACCTTTCCCACAACCCCATTACTGTGATAAAAATTCAGATGTTTAGCAACTGGTTTATATTTATGACCGTTGCTGTATCCCAAGATCCCTTTCGCGACCTTCTGACAAGCAAGGCAAATGGGAAAGCCGGGTTCACTTAACAACTGTATTACTAACTTATCTACTGCAGGGATTCATTTAACAACTGAGCCATGAAAAGTCATCAAATGGGGCCAAATCGCTTAACAAATTTCTCACTTCACAACAGAAACTTTGGGCTCAATTGTGGCCGTAAATCAAGGACTACCTGTACTGAAAACGATTTAATTTTTCTTCCCTTGCACAGGAAAGGCTTTTACCTCTCTGAGTTGAGGTTAAGAAACACGACCAACAAGTCTTAAAGTTGCCAAGTTTGGGAACCACTGCTCTAAATAAATCAATCCAGCACATTAGCAGGAACCAATCCTGATCAACATTATTTTCAATTAGCCTGAAGGTCAACAGGGCTGGCAAGCATAAGTTTCAGTCAACAAATGCACTATCCCTGCTACCAGTGGGTTTGCTTTTTTAGTTTCAAAATGTTTGTAAAGATCATAACTTTTGGCCATTTGTTTGTTTGTTTGTTTGTTTGCTGAATGGCAGGAAGCATTCTGTATGACTTAAGTTAAAGGAACAGATTTGAAAATGTTTTGTTTTCTCTTCGCAATCTGCTTCCTGAATGAATAGCTTTCTTTTGGAGGAAAAATGGGGAAAGTCTATAAATGAACATCCTGCAAGAAGACTGTAAAAAAAAAATACTTCACAGAGCTGTGGGACAACATAAACACATTATTTATCTATTGTACCTGCTCCTGAAGAAGTTTTCTTCAGCCTGATGCATTTTCCAATTTTCTATCTTGTCTGCATTTCTTTTTGGTTTATTTATCTGATATGCCACATTTCATTCTGGAGCTCAACACAAGATACACAACACTCTCTCCTTTTCCCCCTCATAAATACAACGTTGGGGAGGAAATGGCTAAGAGAAAATGACTAACCTTTTCAGTGAGTTTCTATGGCTGAGGATAAATTACAACTTTAGCCTTCCAGCTCCAGTGGTGGTATTCAGCTGGTTCGGACCGGTTCAGGCAAACCAGTAGTGGCAACCTGTGGGTGGGCCTGGGGCGGGGGCCGCCCACTCACCCTGGCGCTATGCCCTCCTATTTAGCCACATTTTCTAAACCGTGTGCATATGTGCAAGCTGTGAGTGCAAGCAAAGCACATGCGCAGAAGGCTGCCTGCATGGGCAGAAGGTGCGCAAGCGAGTAAAATGAGCATGCGCAAGCACACACTCACATTTTCAGTGTGCAGCGAACTGGTGGTAAAAATAAGTGAAACCCACCTCTGTCCAGCTCCTAGTTCAACACAGTAACCATAAGTTCTTCTAAAGTTTCTTGCTGAAGTTTTTATCTATACAGGTAATCCTCGACTTACAATAGTTCCCTTAGTGACTGTTTGAAGTTGCAAAGGCACTGAAACCATTTGACCATTTTTTACACTTAGGACCGTTCCAGCATCCCCGTGGTCATGTGATCAAAATTTGGATACTTGCCAACTGGTTCATATTTTTGACAGTTGCAGTGTCCCATGTGACCTTCTGACAAGCGAAGTCAATTGGGAAGCTAGGTTCACTTAACAACCATGTTAACAACTTCAGTGATTCGCTTACCAATGGTCATAAATTGGGGCAAAATTCTCTTAACAAGTGTCTCACTTAACAACAGAACTCCTGGGCTCAATTGTGGTCATTAGTTGAGGACTACCTCTATAGCATTGGATATCTGGCTTCTACTTTTTATACACAGCACGTGATCAACTTCTGGTTACATTCTTCTGCAGACATTTGCTGATATCAAAGCAGTTTCAAGTTTGCCCACTTTGCTTTCTAATTTTCTACAAGGAGCAAATGTACTTATCCCTAGTCACCTAAATCAAGCTAAGTGCATAAAAACTCTCATCACTATGGACAATAGTTCATCTTATGATAATTCTACTTGACCGGCAGCCTTTTAGTTTAATGTAACAGGGCGATGGGATGGGGAAAGTGTTGTAGGATAGAATTTGCTGTTAATTGATACTCAATGTGGAAAGCCAAGTGGCAGGCTCGGGTTCAAGGTAGTTCAGTAAAATAAAACCCAGAGAAAGAAAGGAGTTCAGGTGATTAACTGACAGCAGAATCTTTAAAGAACAGTACTGATTAATTCAGAGAGGATAAACTGAGTACTGCTGTCCAGTAACAGAGGATTTCCAGAAACAGCAAATGTGCCTTTGGGTCGTGATCAATGGTAACAAGTAATAATTGCATTTCAATACAATGCTAAATTATGACTTCATGGTAAGAGAATGAGACCCACTGAGCTTTGGCTTTGCACATGCCTCTTCTTTTCCCTTTTAATATAGCTGTAAACTGGAAACTCCCATTTGAGCATACCATCTATCCCCTAACTGCAATTAATCTTAATTTTAGTTTGCTGAAACCAGCTAGCTTCAGTTCATAAGTAATGGTAAGAACTCAGACAAAGGATCATGAAGATTAACCTGTTTGTCCATTTCCTGCCATGCAGCAAGCTGTGGTTAATTGGACATGAAAGCCACCGCTTCCAGGCCCCTTGTACACATGGGAGGAGGCAGAAGCCTGGGAAGGGATGGATATTGTTCTTGCAGTAGAAAAGTAATATGGTTTGAAGTAGGAGCTGAATGAGCATTATAGGGGCTCTGGTGTTTATCACTTATTTGTTATGTATTTATTACTATTTTTGTATATTGCCTCCATCCACCTGAAGCAGATCACACCATAATTAAAGCAATGAGGCAATAGGCCAAAGTAATTCAAAGAATCCTAAAATAATTTTATACTTTTATATTGGGCACTATATTTTTGTTTCTATTTTTTAACTTGTAAATCACCCAGAGTCACTAGGTAATAATTCCAGTCAAGGAATTTCAGCTGGTAGGGTCCAGGAGAAGAGCCTTCTCTGTTGTGGCTCCTGCCCTTTGGGACATCTGCCTCCCCCCCCACCTCCCGGGCAAGATCTGTTCCCACCCTTCTGTAAGGACCTTCTGTAACTTGGCTCTGCCAGTTGGCTTGGAACCCCAATGGGTAAGTGCCATACTGGGGGTGGTTGATGGGCTAGTAGCAGATCCCACCTTTCCCCCTGCACACCATGTTCCCTCCCTCCCCATTGTTTTACCTTATAATTTTATTGCTTAATATTCTTATTATTTATTGCTTTTAACTTTGTAAGTTGTCCAGAGTCACCTTGTGAAGAGATGGGCAGCAAATAAATGTAACAAATAAAATAATATCATCACATCATAAGAACTCATGAAAGTCAAGCTTGTCCATCATATAGCAAAAACCAACCTTGAAACCAGACCTTTGCTGGATGGTTGTGTGGCCCCTTAGACGTAAATGCTCTACATAAAACTGGATGATCTTTATAGCTCCCTGCCCCCAGCAAATGTTTGGTGCCTGTTGAGAAGGACTGGTCCAGCCTATCTACAAAACAAAAGACCTTCAGCTCCAGGAAGATGGGAAACAGCACAACAAAGCCCCTTCATTGCATCAGCCCAAGCTTCAATCAAGCTTGACTCAGATAAGCTATAAATCAGCTATGACCCCTGGATAGCCTCCTGAGATTCTGACAGCAATCGATAGAATACATGCTCTTGCCACAGGAACAGGAAACTCAAGGGCAAGGCCCAAGAGAGGGTATAAATAACCCTCACTCTCCACTCCATCTGGTCACATCCTTGGTGGTTCTGCTTCACTGTTAAACCATCTTTCCAATCAGCCTCCATGTTTCCAGGGTCTTTCTCCCCACTTGGAACTGAACCACATGGATATTTCTTCCAACAATAGTAAGATGCTCTTCTATTGTTTTCCTTTTTTAAAATTTAATTTTATGTTGTGCCTATCATGTTGTAATTTGTCAGAAGTTGGTCCTGAGTCTGGCAGTATATAATTTTTATTTGATTCATGTATTCATTCATTAAATTTCTATACTGCCCATCCCATCTATGTGACTCTTGCACTATGACAATAAATACAGTAAATAGTAAACAAAATACTTTGCACCAGTTGAGGCTTCTGAACTATCTTCAGAGGTAGCACAATAAATAGAGTTGCCTAAATGCAAAATAAAGAGGGAATAAGTCATTGCTACAGAGCCTCCTGTTCCAGGAAAGGTTTCAACTGGTGCACCTACCAATGCTTGCAAAGAGTCTCATATAACCAGGAAACCTCTCAGGCTATGTATGTGTTTTTTCAGGGAATAAGCATCTAAATCAACAGTTGGAAGTAATCTGGAGACACCAGGCATATACACAAAGAATAGCTCTATCTTATTTGCATTCAGCTTCAGTTGTTCTTATCTCATCCAGTTCTCATAGCCTCCAGAGTCTGGGTCAGCACTTCTAATGCATCTTCACATGGCTTGGAGTGAAGATATACTGCTAGATATCACTAGTATGCTGAGGATACCTCAACCTTGTGGTTTTATGCTAAAAAGAATGCCTAAGTCCTAAGGTCCTCCAGATTGGAGTGGACAAAGGTTCAGTATCTTCCTGTTCCACCACAAACTGGAACCACCTGCCAAAAAGGCCTGGATTACTGCAAAGCTAGAAGTTTGGCCATTAAGCATCACTGAAAGATCCAGCAGGACTGCACTCCCTCTCCTCAAATCCTGACACAGGTTACCCACGTGTGACTAATACAGGTTCCATCACTCTGTATAAACTGAAAGAAAATTGGATGATCTACTTTATGTAGGATTCTTTTTTTTTACTGCTGCATGTCCACCTTCTATCCAACTATCCTGAAGAGACCACTGCTATGAGACAGAAATGTTTAGGATGGCTGTCTGCATTCTTAGTAAGGGGTGTATCATCACCTCTTTCAAGTTTGACTGTAGCCACTCCGAAAGTCAGTCACCACTTCTTAAATCTAGCCTTCATCAATTCCCTGGCAACTGTTGCACCTGGTGTAGTAATTTGGTCTGCCTCCCAGATGGGAATGAAAAGGGCATTGAGGTCAGTGGCTTCCTTTGGCCTAAAAAATTACTTGCAGTAAATTATTAAAAAGCTACAGGATTAGTTTTTGCACAACATAATGGAAAATTAACAGGACATTTATAAATAGCCTGGGGTGCAATTCCAGGCCTCCTGATCTTGGAACACAAAAATTATTCTATCAAGTCAATGTTGCTCAATGTAGCTCCTCAGCTGGCTTAAGATTTTTTTTCATTTAAAGGGAGCACATTTTATTCCTGAGATTGTAAGGCCTTCCTTGCTGAGGTAATTTTTCTTCTTCTCTAAGGTGTTCAGTCTGTATTCTGGACTGAAATTGTGCAGTCCATTTAAAAATAGCTATCTTTCCAGTTTCAAAATGTATTAAGAATGCTGCCTTATTTATGGTTAGAAATAAATCTGGTTTCTGTGGATGCCAGCAATAGGTACTATGTTATTTCTGGTTAAAATTATTTTTTTTTCTCTGTGGATCTGACTCCCCTGGATCTCATAGACCCGGGATGGCGTTGCCCTGTCAGCTGGCCATCACACATGTGCGTGCTGGCTAGCTGAGTTCAGCCTTTTTTAAAGCCATTTTTCATCCTCCCCAGGCTCCAGAGGCTTTATAGGAGCCTGAAGAGGGCGAAAACAGCCCCCTGTCCCCCCGGAGGCTTCAGGAGCTTCCCTGAAGCCTCCGAAGCGCAAAAAACTGGCCCTATGGGCAAACTGGAAGTTCGGGAATGGACTTCCGGTTTGCTCGTATGACCAGTTTAAGCCCTCCGGAGCCTTCAGGGGCCTTCGGGAGGCTTCCCTGAAGGCTCCGGAGGGCTTAAACCTGCCCTACGAGCAAATCGGCAGTCCATTTCCGAAGTTCTGGTTTGCCCATAGGGCCGGTTTTTTACGCTCTGGAGGCTTCAGAGAAGTTCCTGAAGCCTCTGGAGCGCCTCCAAGGGGGGCCGGCCGGCCGGGGAAGCCTCTGGAGCCTGGGGAGGCAAAAAAAGCATGCAAAAAATGGGGGGAGTGCCTGTCATGCGTGCATGCACACAGGTGGTGGTGGTTCGCGCATTGCATTATGGGTGTGGCATGTTGGCACATGACCCCACTGTGCCCCCCCCCCCGCTTATGGCACGTGAGCCAAAAAAGCCATTGCTGTCATAGACCATTTTAAATTAACCTGATTATGAGCAACTAATAGCAAACTCCAGTCTTTGGGTCTCTCTTTTAAGACTCTGTACCCATTATAATTCAAAAATGGTTTCTTTTGGACCATATTCTATAAGCAGGGTATTCCCCCTAAAGTTATTTTCTTCCAAGTCCCATCTCTAAAGTGACAGGTGACTTATTGAGGAATATTATCAAGATCCCTTCACCCAATACAGATAGTCAGCAACCTATAACCACAGTTGAGCCCAAAATATCTGTTGCCAAGTGAAACCATTTTAAGTGAGTTTTGCCCCATTTTACGACTTTTCTTGCCAGAATTGTTAAATGAATTACTGTAGTTGTTTAGTAACTTGGTTAAGTGAATCTGGTTTCTCCATTAACTTTGCTTGTCAGAACGTTGCAAAAGGTGACCACCTGACCCTCACATGTCATATACATATGAATTAGTTGCCAAGCATCTGGATTTTGATTGCATGACCATGGAAATGTTGCAATGGTCTTAAGTGCAAAAAAATGGTCGTAAGTCACTTTTTTCAGTGATGTTACTTTGAGTGGTCACTAAATGAGCTGTTGTAAGTTGAGGACTACCTGTATTTCTTCTTTTTAACTTTGCTTTTTATAGTTTTAAATATTTTCGTATTTAATAATGAATTGTATTTTAGCTTGCCGTACGTTACCCAGAGTCACTTGTTCTGTGAGACAGCTGGCTATAGACATTTGACAAATTAAAAAATAAAGTGGATCTTAAAGAGAGGCAAACTCATGCGGAAGAGATGTGCCACTGAAGTGGTTTTTTTTTTAAAGTCGCTTTTCCCTGTAGAAATGAGTGGTGGAGGCTGAAATGTCACCTGTCTCCTGACTGTCATGCTCCTATTATAAATACAAGAATTGTATCAGGACAGGTGACAGTCCTCCCAATTGGGGTATTGCTGTGTCTCATCGAGTTCTTTGATTGAACAGAAAGGGAGGGGGGAAGAAAGCCAAAGCTGTACGGCCTCCTCATTCAGAGCAGCATTCTCTTCCAGACATCTTGCTTTGATCAAAGGCAACAGATGGAAAACTCGGCAAACAGCTGACGCTGCTGTTCCTGGGAATAAATCAGAATCAAGAATTTGCTCAGGTGTTGGCTTCTTCTCCTCAGTACTGCAGTGAACTAGATTTGTCTAAAGGATAAAAGAAGCAACGATTATCAGAATTAAGCATCTGCATGGACGTAATTTGTCTGGATGTGTGTTTCACTATTGCTAATGAATGACTTTAAAAAAAGAGTGTGGGGGGGTGTTAGGTAAATCTTAACCCAAGCCCATGCAGGGCGTAGTTGCTAATTGTATATAGGATTAGCTACATGGGAGACTAAATGCTCTTCCTATATCTATGGCTATCTATATTGTCACCCTCTCCCCCCCCCCCCACTTGCTGTGATGAAGAGATATTCTCACCTGACAGTGGAACATTCATTATCATGACTGTCTTTGGCATGATATGGTGGATATAATTTGCTACTGCTGTTTCCTTCCTCGTAAGCTTGCCAGAAACCTGCCAGAAACGTGAGTTATGGTGGGAAGTGCCGACCCTTCCTTAATTTACCTCCTGATGATTCTAGGAAGATCACGAATCCAATGCAAGTGAGGGTAACATTTCCCACCTCCGACTATAAAGGTGCAGAGAAGAAACAGGCGCTTATCAGACCTAAAAGACAAGCATTCCAACAATCTCCCAGGCCAAGAAATGTGCGAGGAATAAGCAAAAAAAACCTCACTCCCTTGTTTTTATCATTGTCTAAAACTCTTGTGCAGTTTTTCTTTTACCTGTCTCACTTCCATGCATGATTTAACCCATAACCATAGACCTGCGGTCATAGTGACCGCAACAGTTTTCCAAAATGTTCAGAACACCCTTTTTTTAGAAATGGACCATTCTGGTTGCGAATAGCTTTTGTTTTCCCACCAATAAGAGTGTATACCGCCTCCTGCCATTTACCGCTTCCTGCCATTTACCTCCCAAAGACTGATAAGATCACACAGATTGGGCCTCCTCTGGGTTCCATCAGCTGGTCAATGTCGGCTGGTGACCCCCTGGGGGAGGGCCTTCTCTGTTGCTGCCCCGGCCCTATGGAATGATCTTCCCGTAGAGATCCGGACCCTCACTACTCTTCCAGCCTTCCGTAAAGCTACTAAGACCTGGCTGTTCCGGCAGGCCTGGGGCTGCTGATTAGCATCCAGCCCCACTCTAAGTTGTATGCATGTTGTGTAATTTTAAATAATTGTATTTTTATTTTAATTTTTATATATTCCCTTGTTTGTCTGTAAGCTGCCCTGAGTCCCTAGAGAGTAGGCGGCATACAAATGTCAATAAACTTCCAAAACTTCCAAACTTATACAGCATCATGTTTGCATCAGTTATTTGATGTTTTCTGTAGCGGCATTTGAATTTGAGTTTCGGTCATGTTGATTGCAGATCTTTGTTAATGTTTTTTTTATAATGCCGGGGCCAAGTTTTCCACCAAAAAGAGTGGAATTTGGTGATCTAAACTTTGAATGTTCTAAAATGGTATAGAGAAGCAGAGAGTGATCTGAGTGAAGTGGAATCGGATTGTGACAAACATTTTGTAATGGGTGATGAGGAACCTCCCATCACCATCGATTCTGACATTATCGATGATGAAGCTCCCAATCAAATTGATGACCAGGTACAATCTACGTCGTGCAATAATTTATATGGGAAGAACAAATTCAAATGGTCTTCTGCACCTTTTGGAAGCAATAGATCCAGAATTGCTAGTTGTTCTATTATTGTGCAATTACCTGGACTATGGCCAGCAGCTAGAAATCTCAGAAATTCACCTACTCCTCCAGAGATTTAGAAATTATTATTTTCTTAAGAAATTATTAGCGCCATCAGTCAGTGGACCAATGTAAAATTAGAGAAGAATGATTGAAGTTCAATGATGGAGAAACAAAAATTGACCTGTGTGATGTGGATTTGATAGAGAGCAATACATTTTCTGCTTTACTGCTCTATACACCAATTTTTAGATCTAACCATGAAAACATCAAATGTGATTTTGCTACTGAGGTCATTATGACCTCATGTCTATAATAGCGTAGGTGAAATACTACATCTGTGGTTAAGGGTTAAGGAAGATGTATTTGCTAATGGCAATAGTAGGATACACTGGGTCTAGAAAGTGTAAATATGCCAACTTATATTAGCATCATTCATTCAATGAAATTTCTCCAACCTGCTACACCAGATCCAATTTGGACTGAAACTCTATCACCTCCATGGCTAGTGTTGCAGCATAGTGAATCTATTTAAGGAAAAGTGATTTAGACAAATCTGACTATGGTTCTTCCTCTTACTTTTCTTCCCACAGGCACAAGGACAAAAAGGAGTGTGGAAGGGATAGCTCTATCAACAGGTTTTGCTAGCTGACAAGAAAATGGAAGGGCAAGAAATGATGACTCCCAAGGTTTTCTCAGTGTTATTTTCCATACACCCTAGCTATGTATGTGTGTAATAAAGGAATGAAGAGACATATCTGTTTTCGGGGAAGTTTCAAGTTTTCAAATGTTATTCTGTTTCACACACCATAGTATGTTTTAGAACACAGAGAAAGGACAAAATCGGATTTAATTGTTAATTCAGTTTGGACGGATGGTCTAATTTAATTTGGACATCCAATTTGATTGAGAAAATCAAATTTGATTTGGATGTCTGAACTGAACAAGCCAATTGAATTGCTTCACAAAAATCCAAGTCATCTTGACAATTTAAATCAACTTGCTGATTCAGTTCAGAAATTTTGGGCAGAGATTTAATTGAATTCCCTTTGGATCAACTCTCCATATTAAATGTTTGCAAACCCTATTGGGTTTGTCTTCTTTCTGGAAAACAGACACCTGTATTTTCTTCTTCCAATGTTGTGTTTTTATTTCAATATTGGCCTATGTTTATTTCATAGTGTGGAAGTGGGTCATGAATTTGGAAAGAAAATCAGCATGTCTGTCTGAGATTTTGTACTGAGCAGAAGGCTAGATTAGACTAAATGACCTGTACAGTTTCTTCCCCCTCTAAAAAGGTGCACAGCTTTAACTCTTTTTTTTTCTCCATGAACTCATTTCTTGGAATTCTATTATTGCTTAAAAAAAAAAATTCTGGCACACTTGCCTGTTTTTCTGGTCTCAATTATCATTTCTGAGCTGTCTCTCCTTGGCCTTCTTTTGGTTCCCTTGGCTGCCAATTCTAGTGTTGCATGATCCAGCCAAATCTTAAACTTAATACAGGCAACCAACAGCCTGTCTGCCTGCACTTATCTTTTTCTGGATATTATTCAAAATTAATTATCAACTCCTCTGGTCTAAATCATTGCCACCAGACTTTTTCAATAGTAACTTTTGTTGAAGAAAAAATAAGACAACTTGTTTTCTTATTTTAGCCAGAACCCTGTTAGCACTGCAAAGATACTGGTTTAAGGTTTAATTGTTTTCATCACTGCATTTATTGTAAAATTGTGGTTTCCAGTCTTCTTTGCAGCATTAAACCTTGTGTTACTGCTCAGAATTCAGCTGCCTGCATTTGTCTAGCAAGGGCTTTGATCATCTCTTACCTCTTTACTGTTCACTCCACTGATACACTGATGTCTTTCATATCCAATTCACACCCTTGCTTAAAGCTTTGAATAGCTTGGCTTTTCTCTCCCCCTCATCTTTGATCTCTTGTTACATTCCATCTTGTGCTCTCCTCGTTTTTGTTATCATGAGATACTCCTGCTTTCTTCCTCTCTCATCTCACCCCCCCTTTTATATATATAAAAAAGATACTCTCTATACCAGTGACGTGCGGTGAGGTCCACAGCCGGTGAGGCAAGCGGGCAGGACCTCTATATTCTCCTCCCCCCACCCCTCCAATCTAGGCAGGGTCGGAAAGTTCCCTGGGCAATCCTAAAGCTGGGCCAGATTGCTCAAGAGCCAGGAGCTCTTCTCCAGAGTTCAATGACATGCATTTCCAAGAGCACCGCACCGCGCCACACGGCCACCCTAGTTTCCAAGAGGACTGCTGGGGCAGGAGGTCAAATGTCACATTCTCCGGCATCCGTTCCAAGCTGCTCCAGAAAAAAAACCCCACCCGCCTCTTGCCTTTGAAGGAGAGGAGGAGGAGGAGGGGGCACCTGCTTGGGGAGGGGGGTAGGAGAAGCTGCAGGGTTCATCTCCCTGCCGCATAAGGATCGGAAGGCTCACCTTGGAGCCCACCTCTCTGAGCATGCACTCGCTCGCTATAGCTGGGTGAGGGGGGCAGCGGCAGTGGGAGGTTTAAGCCAAGCGTCTGAATGCCTCCCCGCAAGAAATGAATCATCTCCCCTAGCCAGCCTCCGGAGCAGCCTCGCACACCAGAAGCACCGATGAGGGGCAGCAGCTGCTGGCGTTGGCAGAGCCCCCTGCCTCCGCCCGCCTCACACACCAGGATTTTCCTTGTGGCATTCCGCCTCCCCCCCCAACGCCAGCAGGAATAGTGCGCGCGCACACACCACCCACCACCCACCCCCGCTGTACCTGAGGAGAGGGGGAAAAAGCCAAGCAGAGCTCCCCTTCCCACGAAAAGCCCCCTTAAAACAGAGAACAAGCCCGCTCTATGGCAGACAGGCGGACCGGCACTTTAAAGTGCATGCCACCGCCCCGGCCATACAGCAGGATCCACTGTATGGCCGGAAGCCGGCATGTCCCGCTCTATGGCGAGGTGCAGCGGCATGGCTTTAAAAAATAAAAATAAAAAAGTGCCAGCCCGCGTGCCAGCATAGGTGGGTAAAACACACACACACAGAGAGAAATTACTTATAATAATACAAATTACAATTACTTACAAATAATTTTGAATTCCTCCCCCCTCCCTTCCTCCGACCCACATACCTTTTCCAGCTGTGTCACAGAGGATTTCAACTCTCCTCTTGCCTGCCATGATGAAAATGTAAAAAGAAAAAGGCAAGAGCTGCTCTAGCCAGGCTAGGATAGTTGCTGCTAGAGTCACATGTGGATGACTCTGCTTAACTGTTTAAAAAAAGCCTCTAAACACGTGCCTCCTTTGCATAAGGAATTTTTCACCTTTTAACCCTTGCTTAACTTTGCTCAAGTGATCATAGTCTAAAGGAGGCACGTGGTTCTCTCGCCTCCCCCTGCAGTTAAGCACTAAGCAGAGTCATCCACTGTGAATCTGGCAGCAACTACCTCTGCCTTTTTCCTTTTAAATTTGTTTTTCTTTTCCATGATGACAGTGGTGAGGCCCTGCCTCCCCTGCCTCCCCTGCCTGCACGTCCCTGCTCTATACTGCCTTCCCACTAATATCCCACCAAGGCTATTCTTCATCATTTCTGTTCAAAGTTCCTTAAAATATCACGGTTGTGCATTTTCTGCTGATCAGACAAAGACACTGGAGTCACGAACAAGTTTTACAGCTGCTTGCATTCATGAAAACTTCCAGATGAACTAACTCCCATATAGCCTTGTAACATACCCAGGCAATTCAAGGCAATTAAGCAAAAATACTAGATCAAAGGCAGGCTTAACCAACTAATGAGAATAACCTAATGCAGTCTGCCCCCCCCCCCCCATCTAGATGAGGAAACATTCTTACAATGCACTGTGGTGGAAATCCTATGGAAACGGGATGACATCTGTCACAACAACCAGTGCTGACACCTGTGGAGAAGCAACCAAGTGTGTGTATACTTCAGGGTAGATCTACTGTTTGTATCTCAGGAATTACAGCTTTGTCACAATCACACCAGCCACAGTCTTTTCTTTCCATACTTCTCCTTAGTTGGTCAATATTTACTTCCAAGTGTTATAAGGAGCAATCTGTACAATATAAAAAGTCCAATTTTGTCTTTGCTCTTTCTGATAATCCACTTATATTCCCCTCTAGAGTTTATGGCTATATTTTCTTAAGTGGAAAAATGTTGTTTCACTGTCAGATTGCACAGCTTGTTTCAACTGTTCAGATGCTTCTCAGATTAGATTTGACCATTAGTATAATTATTTTGCTGTGCATTACAGCCATTTTAGGTTGCACATAAACTTGAGACAGTGTAGCGCTATTACTAGAATCTTCCTGAATGATCTCCGCTGTCCAGATCTATGTAAGAGAAAGCATATCAAAAGAAACCCATTGGATGTGATTGTTTCAGATTATTAACCTATAGAAGTAAATGAGGCAATCTATCTACATCTGCATGATTGAATGTCCTTTTGAATTCCACTTTGTAGCTTTGTCCCCAAGGAACAAAGACAAATGTTGGATTTGAACAGCAGAATCTTTTTTTGTAGACTGAAAACTGGCAATAGAGGCTGATGATCTGTGATGAGGATAAATACCTTTCTATGAAAGTGTTGTTTAAAGCCTTTGGCTTCTAAAACAATCTCAGTGTATTCCTATTCATGCAAATCTTTTTTACACCTTTTAACATGCCTAATGCAAAGATTTTTGAATGTTCCTGCTAACTTTCATAATAGGTGACATAACTGAGCCGGTGCCTTATTGTAATGTATCCAGAGCTGGTTTCACTGACAAATGTGGCTTATAAGGTGTGAATCCCATGTCTGATGTCACTGGTTTTTTTTCAATTTTGTCTATCACTGAACCCTACCCACTTGTAGACAAATGTTACGGGGATGGGGTACAGCGGCCAAGTTTAGCAGGAATTGATTACAATAATTAATAAATCTTAAAGATGATTGTAGCTGTGACATGTCATGTGGCCTTGTGTAGGCTTTCTGTATCAATGGTATGCCTGTGATATATAATACTAGGTTTTCTTTTTTAAAAAAATCACATTTATTGCACTGTTCTTTAACCTTTGTCATCTGCACTGAGGGTTTTGGCCAATACATTTTCTCTGGTGACATGGTGGTGTCATCAAAATTATACTAGGAGTCTAGACAACCTTGTAGCACTTGGTCCATGGCTCTCTGCCAAATTGCTAGAGCAGAAATGTCTCCAAATACCAATCTATTATAATAATAATACAACTTTTTGTGTATTTATGATGTGAAACACCTTGGAATTTTTCTCCATTCATAAGTGCAAGTAAGCCTCTGCAATGTCTATTTTGCTGAAATACTGTCCTTCATCCAGGTTAGGAAAAAATGTTTTCAACTCTAGACCAAGGCTATTGCTCAGCCTCCAATAGAAGATTGATGGTAACGTCAAGTTCCAACAGATTTGAACAGTTCCATTCTTTTTGCAAGAATCACAGATACAACCCATGTGCCCCTGTCAGCCTTTGAACAAATTCCCTGAGTTTCCATCCAGTCCTGTTCAATCTCTCCCTTTTTCCATATGCCATATGCACCTGGATATGTGAAACTTAGGTGTAGCATTTCCCCGTAAATTTATTTTACCATTAAAGTGCCAATGCCATCTCTGAACACAGATAGAGCATCTAATACATGTATTACCCTACTCCCAGGGGTCTCCACAATAAGAAATTTAGTGCACAGGCTGCTGATTGAATCCCAGTCCATGGCAGCTTTTTCAGCCAATCACAACTCAAGTGCTGGTTAAGCTTTTTTTTCATAACTTATAAGTCCAATCTCCCTTGCTGGCTGTTATATTTTGCAACAGGTACTGTATTACTCCATGGATTTTCTCTTTTCTTCAATGTAAGTTTTCAATTGTATTTCTCTTGGATTTAATTTAATATCTCTGATATTCTGCTCAGATTCACAATCTTGATATAACTGAACATATAGCAGAAACAATGTCTATTTGGATTGATATGCTTTTGCCAATTCACTCCTACTGTAAATCATACTACTGGTCTCATTTTACCTTTAACAGTATGGGTTTCCAAGTTATCCCTGGCTCAGTTTCATTTTTTCATCAGTGGTACACTCTATAGCAGCATTTTTTTTAATCTTTAGCAGATGACTTGCTGTTCCCAGAGCAATAGGCTTCCCATTCTTACTGCATTTTCTGCAGGTTTCTCCTTTAGATCTATATTGAGTCATGCATGAACCTCTGCCACAACAGTGGCACAGCTCATTTTAATCTAATACTCTCTACATGCTGTAAGATTTATCATATGTGTTTTTACTCAAAATTTCACAGACTAGCCAATCTCTCAATCTCTTATTTAGTCCTTCATCAAATGTGCAATATTCAGACATATATGGACTTCAGCTCCCAGAATTCTCAGCCATGACAATGTTGTCTAAGAATTCCAAGTTTTGAAGTCTAGCTATCTGGAAGTTGATCAGATTGGGAAAAGCTATTCTATAAAAGTTAACTCCTGCAATCCAAGTGTCATGCAGGCAACCCAAAGCAATCAAGGAACAATACAAGATCACAGGAATGCTTAATCAACCAACAACACTATTAACCCAATACACTGCAATTACTTTCACTCCTGGTTTTTCATTTTGAAGGAGATGAGATTTATTCATTGCAAGAAAAATACTCCATATATTTGAGATGAAATAGCATATAAGAGAAGGCCAGATCAAATAATTGTTCTTTTTAATCTATTGAATGCAAATGTTTTAAACATAGCTATACCACAGCTTTCATCATCAACAATTTCAGAGTGATTTAATACAAAATGATAAATAAAACAGCAGTAAGGGCATTCCAAATAGCCAGAAATGAGAAGTGCTATTAAAAAACAGTTTAAAATAATAGGCTATATCAGAAGAAGCCAAACTGCCTCTAGTTGTTCAAGCAACTTTCCCTTGAAGATTAAATAGGTTAATAGAATAGCCAGTATAGTTTTCTGTGTCCAGTATAAATTTCTTTCAGTGCAAAATGCCCCCAAATCTCTTATTTCTGGCTTTTATTTGAACTAGGCTCACAGTTTTTTTCTATCTGACATACAGTATATGAAATTATGTCTTCATATGTTTGTGGAGATTCATACCCATCCAGGTCATAGTTGTCTCAAAAGTGCTTTTCCTCCCCTTCAAAAGGCAACTGGACTGTTTTTCTCCAAGAAGAAGGGGAAGGGGAAGGGGAGGGGCGGGGGAAGGGGAAGGGGAAGAAGAGGAAGAGGAGGAGGAAGAAGAAGAAGGAGGAGGAGGAGGAGGAGGAGGAGGAGAAGTAGTTTCACTTCTGCCCCCCCCCCCTCGAATGGTATGGTTGTTGTGTGTTTTTAAATTGTGTACTGTTATGTTCGTTTTTACCCCCCTGTCTGTACCCCTTCCCTGTCTGAATTGTGAGCCGCCCTGAGTCCCCTTCGGGGGAAAGGGCGGCATATAAATGAAATAAATCCAAATCCAAATCCAATTCATCCAAGAAGCCTAATCAGTTATGATGGTGGGGATCCTTCAATGATATTCTAAATATCAATTCTTTATTGCCAAATGTTCATTATTAGTTTTCAGTATTTACAAATCAAGGTTCAGTGTTGAACTAAACAAATAAGGGAGGAGATCGCAAAATAATTCTTAAGAATATATCTGATGCCCCAAACAAGATTCTGAACATTTTGGAAAAAGTTATTTTGGAATCTAAATATTATAGTCAGAGACATAGAGGGCAGTGTTTGGTTTTCTATGCAATTATGTGATTGTCAATTAGGTTTCTTCCTGAAAAAGAAAAACCAAGAACTGTTGGAATAATAACAGGATATAAATTTAATAAACATTTTTTTCTTTATTTGCTTGTAATATTTAAAGTAGCATTGTGAATTAGGTTTCTTCCTGAAAAAGAAAAACCAAGAGTTTAGGAACTTTTTTGTAATTACTTACAATGGAAAACATTAGCTAAGTGTGCTATATGACTAGAAGTCCTGGGAGCCATTTTCTCAGTCCATCAATACATGACTTGATTAGAAAAAAAATGTTGAAAAAGTTCAAGAGTTAATGTGATTAGCTGATTATATTTACAAATGTTACAAAATAATGCTAAACTTAAAAAAAAAACTTAAATTAGTGGTGGGTTTTTTTTTTGCATATTATCTGCTTAAGCTTTTATTGTTAGTCAGATTGAATAACCTTTAGAAGATTTAAATGGTCTTTGTTCCATAACAAATAAAAGTAAATAAAATCATAATTACATTCATTCTCAGTCTGTCCAATCACCAGGTAGATAAACATAGTAACAATATATTAAATAATATATTTATAAATAATCTGAAATCTTTTATACATTAATTTCTCTAATACACTGCTCTTTTTTTTTACCTTCTACAGTTAATTAAGGAGTGGTTCACATTTATTTCATTTTACCTTTCAAGAACACTCACCCTCTCTTCATCCAACAATGAACTGCTTGTAAGCACATTCTTGCTAATGAAATTAATTTGGAATCCAGCATTGTCTTTTGTCATATTCACCAGATTTCTCCCCAAAAAGAGTGTGCTCCTTGACACGCAAATGTTGCTCTTTGCCGTCTGTTTGGTTTCTGCCCCAAGGATTTTCTTTAGAAGATGTGTGTAGGCAAAGGATCACACACAGCTGCCCATCTGTTTAAGATTCAGCAGACCTAAGGCAATTTGTGCAATCTGATTTGTGTGCCTCAGAGTAGCAGTTTCATTTAGTTTTCACCCGAATGATCGGTAATTGCTATACGTTAGGCATATCCACCAGCTCACTCACAAAAGAACTGGAAACTAGCTGGCTTAAGAAGAATGGGTTATCTGATTGAAATAGCAAGCTCCAGTGTCTGAATTATCTGAGGTTACAAGCCTACAGATATTTACCTAGGAGTAAATTCTGTAATTAAGAACAGTGGTTCTTAGTAAGCAGACATACACAGAAATGCACTATAAGCTAAATGTTGATAGATGCAGTTGAGAATTCTAACATAATTCAAATCAACAATAATATGTTAACTCAAAATGAGCTGAGATTGAATGCAAAACTAAACTATTTCTGTTTTATGATATACAGTCTATCACATTATAGTTATCAGCTTTAAATCTATCTCCTTTTTCAAACAAGTAAATTACGAGTTACTCCACATATAGGTAATACCCATACTTATGTATATATATATTTCCAGTAGAAAGTAGTGATAGGAGCGTCTGCATCTTGTTCAAAACTCAAGATGGTGGCTGCATGTTCATTATACATTAAAACAGGCACAACTTTAATTGTATCATTGGAACTACCATCTTGACTTTTTTTTACCACATAATACTGGGTAAATTAGAAAAAAAAATTTTTTATGATGTTATAATATTTTATTTGCGCACTTACACTCCTAGGAAGGCTCAGAAGCCATGTCTCTGTTTTTCTTTAAGATTTGTTGGCTTTCTTACTTTTCACTGTTCTGAGGCCTTGAAAGCAGTTTATCTGTTGAAGTGAGATAAGGGGTATATTCCAAGGATAGCTTTTCATTAGATAAATGTGGTTCAAGACATTGAGCTTGTCAGCTGCAAAGCTGAGACTTGAGTTCTGTGTGGCAGGGTGAGTGTCCGTTATTTGGCCCAGTTCCTGCCCACCTAGCAGTTTGAAAGCATACAAATGCAAGCAGATAAATATCCCAAAGGCAGGGCCGGATTTTCCTATAGGCTAACTAGGCTTCAGCCTAGGGCCTCAAGATCAAGAGGGGCCTACATTCAAATTGTTAGCAAAATTAAAATTACACTATTCTAAAAACAGTGAACACTAAAACACTGAACCGAAAATAAGGAGAAATTCTACGCATATGACTAATAAACAAACATAAAAATGTATTGGTTAAGATCGTTCCAGCGCCGCGGCAGTTGGGGAGCCCGCCCACGTTCCTGGCACTGGCGGCCGGGCGAGAGGCACGACCACTCCCAGTAGCCGCCCCATCAACGCGGAGCCCACCAGTGGCCAGGCAGGTGAGGGCGAGGGGACCAAGCCGGGCAGCTGAGCACAGCAGGGGAGGCGGCTGGCCTCGCTGCCTTTGCCGCAGAGCAGAGCCACCCTCCGTCGGGAGGCCAGCTATATATATTGATATATCACAGTAATGATGTATTTTATTGTCTCTCATGTAATTTACAAATGTAAAAACGGGAGGTGAAAGGGCCTCATAAGTGGAATAGCCTAGGGCCTCTTTTCATCTAAAACCGGCACTGCCCAAAGGTGCTTTTTCAAGAGGCAACTGGACTTTCTGATTTTTCTTTTTTGGAGACGTTTCATTTCTCATCCAAGAAGCTTCTTCAGCTCTTCTTCTTCAGATCTGAAAAAGCTTATTTGATGAGCAGTGAAACGTCTTCGAAAAAGAAAAACCAGAAAGTTCAGTTGCCTTTTGAAAAAAAACCACCTTTGGGACAACCATGACCTGGATGACTGAGAATCTCGATAGACACTAAGCCAGTGTTTCTCAACCTTGGCAACTTGAAGATGTCCAGACTTCAACTCCCAGAATTCCCCAGCCAGCATTCGCTGGCTGGGGAATTCTGGGAGTTGAAGTCCGGACATCTTCAAGTTGCCAAGGTTGAGAAACACTGCACTAAGCAGATAAAAAGGTACCATCTCAGTGGGAAGGTAACACCATTCCATGTGTGGAATGGGACAACTTGCTGCAACCAACTCAGCATTGCCAACTCACCACAGCCAACTCACTGTAGGACAACTCGCTGAGGCCAACTCACCATGGGGCAACTTGCTGTGGGACAACTCAACAATTTAAGTATTTAAAATAATCAAAACTATATTTTTGTCATTCACATTTTATTTTGTGCCTGCTTTTGCATCCTTTCTTTAATGATTCTATTCTACCATGTCTTTGATATTAGTGTAACTCTTGTCCCAAATTGTCATATGGTAAATTGGCTGTAGTGAGTTGTTTATGGTGAGTTCGCCTTGGTGAGTTCATCGTACCGAGTTCACCGCACCAAGTTGTCCTAGACCTTTCCATGCACTTCGGCATATAGTTATGCTGGCCACATAACCAGAGAAATGTCTCCAGACAATGATGGCTCCCTCGGCTAAGAAACAGGTGAGCACTGCCCCCTAGAGTCAGACACAACTGGACGAGGGAAACCTTTACCTGTATTCTAAGAAAACCTAGAGGCCCTGGCATGGGAAAAAGGATGGTATGAGAATGGAATTGGGTGAATGGGTAAGGAAGTGATATTGTAAACAAGGGGCTGATTGTAATGTATACAATCTGTGTTGGAAAAAGAGGGTGTTTGTTGCTGACCACCTAACAACTTACTGTCATTGCTCTTAAGTGAAGAATAAAGAACTTAGCTTCATGCATCTGCTTGCTTTCTTTATCTCAGCTCTCAAATAGATTTGGAATAAAAAATATTCTAACAATAACATGTTGTAAAATCTTAATTATTTATTTAATCAGTGTTATTTTTGGTGGAAATTATTTCCATTTCCCTCTCATTTGTGCTCTGAGCAAGCCTGAGCCCTTTTAACATCTGCTGGGATCTGCTGATTCGATAGGCTATCCTTTATACCCTCAATCTCCCATTTGATGTTTTCCCAATTAGACCCAGAGTATGGAGCATGAAAGCCAGCAACAACACAACACTCACAAGAATTCTATTGAAAATACACTTTCCTAGCACTGCTGATTTGCTTTCCTGAAGAGAAGAAGCCGAGTCTGTGTTCTCAACATTTGCTACAGTTCCCTGAGATAACCTAAGCATCACACCCACCTACAGAGCAGGCCATCTTGACAATGCTTTGCAAAGCAATAAATGCTCACAAACTCATAGAGGCAAATCTAAGAATTGTGTGTGGGTGAGGAAAGAGAAACTTTTAAAAACTTCTCTTTAATCCGTTGTTTTCCGTTTATCTGAATTTGAATTCACAGGTGTCAGGGAAAAAGGAAAAAAAAATGAGCTATTTATTTATTTATTCAGGAAAAATGAGTGCTGATTGCCTAGTTTTACTAGGTGGGTGGGTGGATACTATTTCCTCCACTTATCTACTGGCTGATTTAGCTGACATGTGATTTAAAATTCATACTCTTCTGATTAGCATTAGTGAAAAGGCTGATTTTGACATTGATGTCAAAAGAGAACACTTTTTTCTTTATCAAATTCAGATACCCATCCTTTTGCCAAAGAGACTATAGGTAGCCAACAAGACATTTAAAACAATAGATAGTAATCATCATCATCTCCTAACTATCAATCATGTTAATACCATGTTCTGAGAACATTACAATGAGCATCCTTGAACTGTTGGAATAATAACAGGATATAAATATAATACACTTTTTTTTCTTTATTTGCTTGTAATATTTAAAGTAGCATTTGCTGCGGGACAATGTGTGTGTGGGCACGCTAGACCAATGGAAGCTGCTGATCAGTCTTCAAGGGAAACTCATGTAGAGCACATTGCAGTAGCCCAATTGGGAGGTAACTCAGGCATGAATGGCCAGGAAAGGATGCAATTGCCACCTGCTCCTCTTATCACTTTTCTGCTTTACTAGCAATGAAAGCCTGCTTCCTTTCCACTTATTTTACAGTTTGAATAGACCTGCTTGTATAGACAAATAAAGATGTGTCAGGGTCGTTCACATGGATGTCCATGAGATATAAAATGCACTCCCATCTCCCTTCTTTTTCAGGAAGAAACTCTGCAAGACTGAGGTTTCTGTGGCAGAATAAAAGCAAGCAATAGCAACTGTTTGTAGGGAGAGGGCATTGTTTATTTGGAGGGGGAGGATATTTAGTTTTTGAAGAGGAGGTATAAATCATAATAGCAGTAGCAATAGCATTTACACTTATATACCACTTCATAGAGCTTTTACAGTCCTCTCTAAGTGGTTTACACTGTCAGCATATTTTCACCAACAATCTGGATCCTCATTTTACCCACCTCGGAAGGATGGAAAGTTCAGTCAACCTTAAGCCGGTGAGATTTGAACTGCCGAACTGCAGCTAGCAGTCAGCTGAAGTAGTCTGCAGTGCTGCATTCTAACCAATGCGTCATCTCGGCTCTAATCTATAATCTGCCAATACCAAGAATGTAATCTGTTTAACTTCATTGTTCTATTCCAGCAACAATACATTACATAGAAAATACAACCTAAAGATAAGTTTCAAGTGCCTTTAAACAAGTATAAAGTATATATTAAAACTAATTAATGAGGGCTCTGCTTCGCCCATTCTGTCTCTCCCCTCCCACAACCAGGATATTGTTACCTGATGCTTTTGAGATATAAAGGAGTGCGTCTCCAGAATTCTTCATCTTTGCCGTTTATTTATAGATTTCTATAGCCACTCATCTTAACTCTCTTTGAGAGTGGGCGGCATACAAATTAAAATTAAATAAATAAATAATAACCCAGTCAAATGACAGGCATTTACAGAAGAGAGAGGAGAGGGTTACCATTAGGGTGATCTCTTTCTTGCTGGCCCTAATTGGCAGGTCTGTGGGGGAACCTGAGGGGAACTCCTAGATTAATATTTTATCATTTGAATAAGCAGCCAGAGTAGCTAAGTAATCCTGTGAACAATTACATTTAAAAAAAAATGATGGAAAACTCTGAAACTGGAATAATTTTGGAAGCAAAGATGCTTTTTTAAAAAAAGTTTTTTTATTTTTTATTTTTTTAATGAACACAGACAAAAACAAAAAAACCCACAAAACCATCTTTCATTACAAATTGTAGAAAGTGTGACAGTTGGTTACAAAAACTTCCATGTGTTCCTTCCAGAGTCATCACCTATAATTCATATCGAATCACATATTTTTAAATCAAGTATGCAGTATTTATATACATTGCTTTCATCATACCTCAGCCTTCATTTGACTGTAATTGTTTTTACATCCTTTTATATGAAATTTTCCAATTTAAAGCAAAACCACATAATGGCATTCCATTAACTCCTTCCAACATCCTACAATAAAATTGCATCTTTATAACTTGTTCTAAATAAACAATTGATTATGTTTAATTTCTAAACTTCCTTTCATAGTCTCCATTTGCAATTTATATAGAATTTCCTCTTAACAAACCAATACATATATATGCATTATTATCATTATCAATCATTTATTTAACTATAACCATTATCACTTCATTTTATACATAATACTCTAAATTTAACTAAATTTTACTTAATTTTTATTATCAGCTTTCATTACATCAACCTGTGTCTTTCCAGTAATAGTGCAATCTTATGTCTCTTGCCATTTGTAGCATTAGCATTCTCATTAATTTCTTGGTAAGTCTTATATAGACTTCCCTTTGCAAGTTATTGTTCATTTCATTTCTTATGTAAACTCAAAACCCTCCATTTGCTTCTTCAATCAGCTTATCTTTAGTAATCACTCGTGCTTGTGATTAAGTTTCTCTCCTTACTTTCATCATTTTTTCTCTCTTTTCTTCTTCTGTACTTTGAAGTCTGGGATAGAGTTCCAGTCCATCTATCTCCCCTTTTCATATTCCACTCTTTTCATTTCCAGCCAGGCACAGTTTACTATCAATATCAACAGTTTTCTTGTTTCTTTGCTTATTTTTCCCTTCAATTTTTAGAATTCTGTCCTTCACTTTTTCCATTTGATAAACATCCTCAATTTTTCCATCAAATTTTACTGTGCTGCGTTCTATATTCTCCAATCTCTTCTCATTTTTTTCTGTTACTGCTAAGATCTTTTGAGTTCCAAACATAATCATTTGCAATGTTAAGGTTTCTTTTTCTTGTTGCGCCATTTTCCAATTTGTAAACACTGCCAGTATAACATTCGAAGTTTTTTGTTAGATTTGAAGCGAGTTCATTTATAATCTTTCAAAGTCAAGGTCTGTCCTCTCTCCACTCCAGCTATTGAAAGAGGTCTCGAAGAGCACCTGTATAAACAACCTGTCCTCTTCCCACTATCACTCACAGTAAACAAGCTGAGAGACCTTGAAGTGTAAAACAAATGATCAAAGGGAAAAAACCCCAATATTTCTAACCTCCAGTCTCCAAGTGGCAGTGTTACTTCCTTTCCTTCTATTGTTACAGACCCCTTTGTGTTCCTTTTAATATCTTCTTTATAATCCAAACTTACAGAGAAAAGAAAAAAACTTATTAAATGAAGAAAAAAACCATCGTCCAGCATTGTAAAAATAAAGGAAAAAATTCTTAATCCATTGGTATATAAAAAGAAATAAAAAGTAGTAGAAGAAAAACTAATCCATTCAGTTTAAAAAATAGGAAATATTTGCAAAAGTTCCATCCATGAAAAAAGATTTTAAAAAACAAGGATAACACACTGTCTAACCTAGCTTAATTTTGCTGCTTACTTTCTTTTGTTTTCAAATTTAATTTAACTTTGATATTTTTGGGTAATCTCTTGTCTAATAATACAATTTCCTCACCAAACAGCACACTTTCTCTTTCCGCTTTCCTCCTGTTCCGGAGCTGTCGCAACTTCAGCAGCGTCAGTGGCTGCGCTTCTATCACTGGCAAGAAGAGTTTTTCCTGGATCAATCAGGGACTTTGCGGTGTCCCTGAGATCAGCAGGACATACTCTTCCCTATCACCATCTCTTTGGGATGGTTTAGGGCCAAAAGGACCATCCAGTGGCAAAAGTATCAACTGCAATCTTGGTCTCATTGCGACGTCAGCTCCCCCTCTCTCAGAAGCAAAGATTCTTAATGTTAGTAATGGCACAACCACTGCCAATAGGTACACATGGCATAATAACCAGTAGAAAAGACATATTTCTCCTCAGGGACAAAATAGGGCAATTAGAATACTATTTAATAATTTAACTATGGTATAAGCAGCAATCTTTGTATAAGAAAAACATTAACTAAGTGGTTGAGATAGAGCATATATTTTACTTAAAACATCTGTCCTATCATTTATGAAATGAGTCTTCCATAGTAGTTGGACAGTCAGACTTCACACTGCACTTGCCATAGAGCAAATAGTCTTTCCTTTTTGTAGTTTTCACATTCCAAAACAGAAACAAGCATCTTTCAAACTCTTTCACATACAAGTTAGCAGACTTAGAAATTTCATCCCAAACCAAGGCATACGCTTGGCCTAGCTCTCAGCCTAGCAATCTGCTAGTCTGGCATGTTACCAGCTGCAAGAATTTCTTGCCAGTTTAATTAGGGACATAAATGCCAATCCCAAATTGGTTTCAAATATATAAGTGGTCTGATTATGCAGTGAGTAAACCTTTTCCCCTTGGAAGCAGATACCTTCCTCATTACCCCCTTAATGCTATAGTCTTCTTTCCCCCAAAGTATTAGAGAAACCGAAAGGTCACAGAGTTCTGCAATCATTTGGGAAACCTTTGGGCACTGTATTATATGCAAGTATATAATATCCATCCATCCATCCATCCATCCATCCAGAATTTGCTCATATCAAGATGACACTTTCTATTCCATTTCTGTTAAGGTAACATCTGCAGCAAACTGAGAATTAACAGTAAGTCAGTCAATTCTATGAGTTATTTGATGGGAGAAATGCCTTTGGGTTGTTTTTTTTCTGATGATACTCAATTTTTTTTTCTCCTTTATTTGTATGCCGCCCTTTTCCCTAAGGGGACTCAGGGCGGCTCACAATTCAAAAGGGAAGGGGAAACAACAAACAATAGACAATACAACATGTTAAAAAAAGAAAAACACAACAATCGCACAATTCGAGTGGGGCTATAATCTTAACTCCAGGCCAGCCGGGACAGCCAGATCTTTACAGCAGCGCAGAAGGATTGGAGGGTGGTGAGGGTCCGAATCCCCACGGGGAGTTCGTTCCAAAGGGACGGAGCAGCCACCGAGAAGGCTCTCCTCCGGGTAGTTGCCAGTTTGCACTGGCTGGAAGATGGAATTCGGAGGAGGCCTAATCGATGCGATCGAATCGGTCTGGTGGAGGTAATTGGCAGTAGGCGGTCTCTCAATTTGCATCGGTGATTACACCCTTTAAACCAAAAGGCTCTAAAGCACTATGGCCTTTTAGGTACAACTGGAATTCCTTATTCCTGGCTGTTCTTATTGAAGAAAAGTAAATTCTAATGGCAAATGGGTATCCATTCATGGTCAGATGAGGGCAGAAAGGGATTCTTTGGAATTTGGAATCCATATTCTAATTAAATTAAAGTCAAATGAAGAAAAATGAGTAATATTACTACTATTTTAAAAGAAGCAGCCTGAAACTATAGGGCTACTTGAGTAATTTCTGCTCTTGTACTCTGTGAAAATTTTACTTTGTTGACTAGTATCTTCCCAAAAGAGGAGTAGAAGCAGGGGAAGTAATAAATGTTCTTTTGATTAAAGGTTAATAATATACTTCAACATTGAGCCTTTTGGTTGTTTCCAGATTTTGATTTCAGAATGTCCCATACTCCAGGGTGGGTATTCTAGGGGTACTCAGTGGATATTCTATGAAGCAGCAAATTTGGTGTTTTCAAGAATTTAAAAGTAGGATAGATGGATGGATGGATGAATTGATTGATATAAGTATAATCTTTATTGTCATTGTACTTAAATACAACAAAATATAGTTGAGAGAGAGAGAGAGAGAGAAAGAGAGAGATGACATAGAAGATAGATAGATAGATAGATAGATAGATAGATAGATAGATAGATAGATAGATAGATAGATAGATAGATAGATAGATAGATAGATATAAAGTTGATTGATAGGAATGATAGATTGAGGTAGAAATAAATAGATAATTATATATTCTGCCCTTCACTGCTTGGTCCCTCCATGGTTAAATAAAGCAACTGAAATACCAGTCTGTCAGCTTAGAAGCACAGCAATTCTGCAGTTCACAAGTAAAATTTATTGTGTGAGAACTCAGATAGTTTTTTCTACTGCCAAGATATAAACCTCTAACAATAAAGGTTTATAATAGACTTTCTGACACAGCCATCATTTTTCAGACATAGCCCAGCATTACTGTAATATAAGCAGAACCAGGAAAACAGAGGTTTGAATTTTCATTTGAGCTCAGAGACCCACTGTGTCCTTTCACAAAAGCTCCACAGATATGTGTCATAAAGTACTAATGGGAAGAGATGCCATGTGGCATGCAGAAGGAAATTCAAAATAGGATAGGCTTCCTGCTCCTGCTCTTTTATCACAAAGCTGCACACTCCTCGCATTTCCTGGGCAGAAAGAGTTTCCAATCTGACCCCTGCATATTAGGTGTGTACAAGACATCTCTTGGAAGGCGTCCTTGACATTCCCAGTCATTTGTGAAGAATGAATCACCAACTAAAAACAAAAAAAGAGTTTTTAGCTTCTTTTTCTTTTCATTCTGGCCACCCCTCCACCCCAGCTGCCCTCTTCTTTTTCAGTTCTTTTCTCCATCCTCCATCACTCTCTCCATTTCATTAATTATTTTCCTTTTTCCATTTGTGTGTCTGTCTGTGTTTGTGTGTGTAAGAAAGACTCTGTTTCTCTCCCTCCCTTTCTGTCCCTCCTTACCGGTTCATGGAATAGCAATAGCGACTAAGCTTTCTCTCTCTCTCTCTCTGCTTGAGGGATCCTTTTCTGTCCAGATCTGCCTTAGCTCCCAGAGGCCTGCGTCTTCATCTTCTGTGTGGCCTTGCCAACTGCTCCCAGTCAGTTGAACTCACAGAGACCTTCCGTGCCATTCGAGCTCTGAACATCTGACAAAGATGTTTGTTGTGCTGACTCAGGTGGGTAGATGGAAGCTAAGGGAGTAATGAGTATGGTCATGGGAATGAGAGGGGGGGGGAGTGCTTTACACTCCTTTTACATTCCCATTCCAGACATGCATTTCTGTCCCTGACATGAAAAGTGCCATTGTCTAGGGCAGCTTCTGTATCCTACCAAGATGTGGAAGAGCCATGTTTCCTCAGAGGCCATTGCTTTTTTTGGACTGAAAGCCATCCTTGTTATGTCTTTGACCACCATACCAAAATAAGAGATGGAGTTGGGAATAAAATAAAATTTGATGCCATTTTATTTCTAGGACACTTTCATTTAAGAATACTAAATACCATTAATGGGTTTACTCACTTGTCAGATATTTAACCAGTTTTCACACTTGCCATGTATTTAATAGTTTTCTAATTTTATCACATGTAATTGCTGTTTGGAGAGTTTCTGGGCAGAGATTAAAAAAACAAAAACTCAAGATGGTGACCCACATCCCTACAATCAAGATCCCACCTGTTTTGCATATTGCAGCAATGTCATGATGACCATTTTGACTGTTTGGACCTCCCTATGGATACTGCAGCTTTTGATTTTGGACTGTGCATCGATGTCTAGGAACACATGCATGTTACTGTGGTCTCAGAGCCTTTGTCCAAAGACTAAACATTTCTGGATGGATTCATCAATCTGGAAATAGCAATACCACTTATACATTTATATGCTGTTTCATAGTGCTTTACAGAACTCTCTAAGTGGTTTATAAAGTCAGCATATTGCCCCAACAATCTGAATCTCCATTTTACCTCAGAAGGATGGAAGGCTCAAGCAACCTCTAGTTGATCAGGAGAGAATTAGCTCTAGCAATAGCAGTAGCACTTAGACTTATATACCACTTCACAGTGCTTTACAGCCGTCTCCAAGCAGTTTACAGAGACAGCATATTGCCCCCATCAATCTGGGTCCTCATTTTATCCACCTCAGAAGGATGGAAGGTTGAGTCAACCTTGAGCTGGTGAGATTTGAACTGCTGAATGCAGCTAGCAGTCAGCTGAAGTAGCCTGCAGTGCTGCACTCTAACCACTGTGTCACCTTGGCTCTATATGCACCACTTTGGTTCTATATCCTACATTGTACCACCTCAGCTCTATATCCTACATTCTAACCACTGCATCACCATGGAAAGCTAATCAGTATTGAACTCTTTCCATTCCAGAGTTCAGTGTGGCTAGGGTCTCACATATGCAGTATGGGACGCCATTCAAGCTTTCTGGAAGGAAAAAAAATCACAAGCAAAAATATTTTCCAAAAAAATGATGGGAAAAAAGTGAATTAAACATTCCTACTGCATTGTTGTCTCAGCTCCTATGGCATTCTTCCAAATGACTTTTCCTTTCTTCCAAAACACAAAACAAAGCAAAGGTTATTGTGCCCTTCCATACCGTAGTACCATATAACATTTAGCTCTTGGTTCAAAAGTATTTTATAAGTTTTAAAAGTTTTTATAAGTTTCTTCTTGAGCTTCCCCTCTTCACACTCCTTTTTGCCAGCAGAAACCTCAGCATTCCATCACCTGCAAGAAGATTGACTCCTTCAAGGTGTTGTGCAAAGCTTCCATCTGGCTTTCACAGTTGAAGCCTTTGCCAAGATGTCTACCATGAAGTGAATTTCTGTAAAAAGCCTCATCTATGAATAGAGCTTGGACATTTCTCCCATCACAATTGGCCAAATTCTGTGAGAAAGTTAAAACAGCCACCATTTTATGGAGCCTCTAAAAAGGAGGTCATCAAACAATCCTGAAAGAGTCTTAAGAAGAATCTTGGATCTCCACCCTTCATCATATTGCAGGCACATCTTCATCAGGCTCTCTCTGCATACAACTGCCTAAGAGCCAGTGAAAGGTTCCAAGTCATTAATTAACTGCCAAGGCAAGGGCTGCACTTATAAATACCTCCAGCATGCATCCTTCTGTGATTACAGCTTTCCTTTAGGCTGATTGTGCATTCGGAGCAGCCAACTGGTTTTGAACTTCCCCTCATAAAAATGCTCAGCTGCTATTTAACATTGCAACAAGAATCTGTTTATGTATCCAAAGCTAGATTTTAAATATCCTTCTTCTTCTTGCTCTCTACCTAATTCCATTCTATTCCCTTGAGCTTGAGGATATCGTCAAACCAAAAGATGCGTGACCCGTCAAAAGCACGGAGGACAAAATCGCGCTCGACGAAAGCGCGCATGTGACGTCATCACAGCGCAATGAAAAAAATTAAAAATTGAAATAAAATTAAAATTAAAGCAAGCCGATTCACATAAAGGTAAGCGTTAGGGTTAGGGTTAGGGTTAGGTTAAGGGTTAGGTTAGGTTTAGAGCATTAGCGTTAGGTTTAGCGTTAGGTTAAGGGTTAGCGTTAGGTTTAGCGTTACGTTAACGGTTAGGTTTAGGGTTAGATTTAGGGTTAGGTTAAGGGTTAGGTTTAGGGTTAGGTTTAGGGGTAGGTTTGGGGGGGTTAGGGGAAGGTTTTAGCTTTATTTTTACATTTTTCAATCACAGCGCGATGTTTTCGTCGTGCTGTGATGACGTCAAATGCGCGCTTTCGTCGAGCGCGATTTTGTCCTCCGTGATTTTGTGGTGGAACCAAAAGATGTACTCAGGGCTGGGTTGGTGGCCCCATTTTCTACATGTCTTTGTGGATGGACTGGCTCTGCTGAACAAAAAGCCCCAAGGAGTGTGTGATTTTTGGCACCAAATAAGGGCATATCTGATGGTCTTCATTTGCCTTGCTCAAAAGGGCAGTATCAGAAGAGATATAGTCAGCCTACTTATTCTACAATGCCATTAAGAGCCAAGGTGGCGCAGTGGTTAAATGCAGCACTGCAGGCTACTGCTAGATCAGCAGATCAGCGGTTCAAATCTCACCGGCTCAGGGTTGACTCAGCCTTCCATCCTTCCGAGGTGGGTAAAATGAGGACCCAGATTGTTGGGGGCAATATGCTGACTCTCTGTAAACCGCTTAGAGAGGGCTGAAAGCCCTATGAAGCGGTATATAAGTCTACTGCTATTATTCATATTTTCCAGCAAATTCCAGTTGCTTTCAGATGGAAGGTTCCTGGCACCAAAAGGTTTCTGTTAAGTGCTCAGTTTTTCTGACTGCCATTTAGCAGAATGGCATTTCAAGTGGCATATACAGTGGGACAGCAGCAATATCCTGACGTCCATTAAATAGCTCCCTCCAGTGGTGGGATTCAAAAAAATTTATTACCAATTCTGTGGGCGTTGCTTGATGGGTGAGTCATTGCTTGGTGGGCATTGCTTGGTGGGCGTGGCAGGGAAGGATACTGCAAAATCCCCATTCCCTCCCCATCCCACTAACCTGCTTTCCAGCTCTGTTCTCCTGTGGAGAGCAACAAAAGAAGACCCAGATGATCAGCCGGGACTTGGGAGGCAGCAAATAGAACAGGGGCAGGGCCAGCAAGAGGTGGTATTTGCTAATTCTCAGAACTACTCAAAATTTCCGCTACTGGTTCACCAGAACAAGTCAGAACTGGCTGAATACCACCTCTGGCTCCCTCTATCTGAGGAATGGACATAATGCACCACACAGCTTTCCTAGAATCTACCCTGTGTAGCCTGGAACTATGGAAGTAGTTATGGCATTATCTATATGGGAACAATGTTCAACTCTTTGTCCAATCAGCTTCAATATGTACAAAAGGGAACAGAATGTGAGCCACTTTCCCCTTTGACTCAAGCAATGCATCATGAGTTGCTCTACTTTTTCTTCCTTTTTTCTAATGGGTACCCATGACATTTGTTCCCACCATTATTACCACCAAATACCCAGCATAAGCATAGAGTTGCATGATAAAAACATAAAAGCTATATTGGGAGGGGGATTAAAATGCTCCAAGATCAAGACTTGTATTCCATTTATGCTCTGAGGACTTAAATAGGCACAGACAAATATGCTTTATCGAGTGATGCATCTGTCCAAGAGCTCCACTGACATCTTGAGTGTGCCCACCATTTTTCCCTTTGGGCCATCCATCAAATGAGACACAATTTTCAAGGTCATTTCACACTTTTCTAGCCTTCATTGACAGTCTCACTGACATTTAATATCTCCAAGAACAACAACTACAAAGCAAAGTTCAAAACTAATTTTACGGTTTGTTCACCATTTTTACAGGATTCTTTAAAAATTAAGAAACACAGAAATGACTGGGCAAGTCATGTTTTTTTCCTCTCATTCTCTCTTTGCAAATCCACACATTGACTATATCAGTTGGAAACTGTTCAAAGGGAGGCTAGACGAGATTGCTCTTTGTTCAATTTGATTTCATAACTGCAAGTTGAATGTTTCTGTTATTCCTCCCTGAAGATTTTATTTATACAATATTACATTCTCAAATCAAGTTTAATTTACAAAATGTGAACAACAGGAAAATGTTTTGCTCTTGGTTGCCAGCTTTAAGGGGGACTTTCCTTTCATGCTTTAATCATATCAAGACCTTGATTGAAAAGAATTGATTAAAGACTTCAGCAATTCAGCACAACTCATTAGTTGGTGCATTTTGCTACTTCCTTTATTTTTAGTCATTCATCTCCCCAAGACTACCACTAAGTTTTCAGTAGTGTTAGAAAAAAAAGCTGTATTTTCTGATTTCTAAAATGATCTGCTTAACTCTTTGGTGTGTTTATCATTAAAACCCAAGGGAGGGTCATTAACAAATGACTACTATTAAAAAGAACACAGTTGTATTTTTCAGTAAGTATAGATGAACTAAATGCTAATCAATTAGTATAGGACAGGTAGAAAATGATAGGATGAAAAGCATTGGCGGTTCGTAAGAAAACAGTATCTCTGTCAGGTCAGGTGAAGGGTACACCTAGGTGGATCTCTTGCTTCCAACTGAGACCAATCAGACATTTCAGAACCTCTGTAAGGATACAAGAAAGATATGTTTCCACAGCATTAATAGAGGGTATATGTCATGGTTCCAAGCAATGGACCCAATTCAATCAGGACTCAGAAACTCCATTCAGGCTTGAAAGACCGTTTATTGAGTACATCGTATCAGCACTTAGAAAGGTGAAACTAGCTCTGGGTATTTCCCATGCTTCATGATGAAAAGAATAGAAACTTCCCACCCCCCTCAGGTGTCTTGGGTCACATTAACCAATCAGTCCAGGAGTAGCTCCCCCTCGGTCTCAGGAGATGTTCAATGCCATAACCTTGGTTCACAAACCTAATTTTGCGAAGCTTCTTCTCCGGTAACATTGTACTGCAAACTAGGGCATACAAAACTTTTGCCAGACCAGTTCTCAAATACAGCTCATCTGCCTGGAATCCACACTGTGTATCCAGCAAGTCCAGAGGTATTTCACGAGAAGAGTACTCCACTCCTCTGCTCATAATAGAATCCCTTATGCCACCAGGCTTGAAATTTTGGCCTTGGACAACCTAGAACTATGTCGACTAAGGTCTGACCTAAGCGTAGTACACAAAATTGTCTGCTACAACATTCTACCTGTCAATGACTACTTCAGCTTCAACTGCAATACTACATGGGAAAACAATAGATACAAACTCAAGGTATACAGCTCCAAACTCTATTGCAGAAAATATGACTTCAGCAACAGAGTCGTCAATGCCTTGGAATGCACTACCTGATTCTGTTGTTCCATCCTCAAATCACCATAACTTTAACTTAAACTGTCTAGCGTGGACCTCACCCCTTTCCTAAGAGGTCTATAGGGGGTGTCCATAAGTGCACCAGCGTGCCTATTATCCCCATTTAGTCATACTGTGTCTGGTCAATGTTTTGTCTAGTGGATTCAGGCACTGCATTCCAGTCCTTTCTAACTCCCCTCCCCCTCCCCCCAAGAGTGGCAACTAAGAAACAAAAGGGAAGGAAATGTGGCTTTGGCTGAAGTCATTTCGAAGTTGACAGGGTACTCAAAGGGAGGCAGAACAGCACAAACAGAATTATTGCTTTTGTAACCCAAGCCCAATCCTGACTCCATTGCATGTACATTGTAACATCATGCACATATATAAAAGGGCATAGTTTATGGCTGCTTTCATTATTTTGTTCCTGGGGATAATTCTGTTCTTCTTTATTGTCTGCTTCAGTAACTGAAATCCAAAGATTCTCTTTGGCTAGACTCATGCAGACTTAGGTACATAAATTCTCTTGCACTTTAGTCCCCCAAATCGCACAGAGTCCAATAAAGGAGAATTTATTTTTGAAAATTCCTTTCAAGGAGAAAATATGATTAATGAAATTTTCATGGACGGGGTGTAATATCCCTTCACTTGGTTAGTGAGTTGGTGGCCAAGGGCCATCTCTGGATCTCCTGCCCTTCTTTGTCCAAGCATCTCTCAGTTGTGTATATTCACACTGGCTTTCTCGCCTTCCATTAAATCCCAAGGAAATAATTTCTATTGGACTGAAAACTACATGGACTCCTTGCAAATGATTTTTAAAAATTGGGGGGGGGGGAATGAAACATCCATAGCAGCAGCAGCAGCAGTCCCTAAGCACTCTTGTCTTATAAAGTAAGCTCGAAATCACTGGTAAGACAGTAAGATACAGAAATAGAGATTTCTTTTTCAGGGAAAGAACACTTCTCAGAATGTTCAAGACACATTTCAGTAGAACACTGACTACCAATGAATCTATGTGGCCTCATGTAGCTGCTAAGAACAGAGCTGTTAACAGACCCTCTTATACATTTGTCCAATACCATTTTGAAGCCATTTAATCTGAATTCTATTCAGAACTGCTTTTGCAATATCACGTAAGATTATGCAATGATCTTGGCCTACCATCTTGCTTATAAAAATCAGAAACAGCACAAAATCATCTCGGTATAGTATAGAAATTACCTCTGGCATTGCGATGAACACCTACAAAGAAATTTTAATATGATCCTACCCTGATTTTACTGCCAAAGGCCCCTCTAAGTCTGGTAAAGTGCTGGGGAAATTCAAAAGCTGGACCAGTTCATCCTGGAAAAAGAAAACCGTCAGCTACTCCAAATCCAAGCATTTCTAGGGCTTTAGAAGTCAAAGTTGGAATCAAAACAAAGACTAAGCTTGGGAAAAGATCAATAGTCAGGAATTGAAACAAGAAGATCACCTGCTCCCTGTAATGAGCGTTTATCAACTTTCTGGCCACAGTATTTTGGCTGAACTGCATTTTCTGAACACTCATCAAATATACACATTGAAATAATCCAGAAGTAAATTAACACAGTCAAATGCCTTGCATGCCTCAAGCAAAGGATACATTTAGCATGCCAGCCAAAATTGTGTTATCAGTTTGCATTCCAGTAATAGCTTGAATGTATTACCTCTACCACCGAACTTCCTCTTTTTGGCACAGCAGGCTAAGGATCATTATCCTTACATTTATATATATTTTAACATATCAAATGTCAGTTTCCCAAATAAACTTGAGTTTGCAAAACTGTATTTGCATTCATTTCCATCCTATTATTTTATACTTAAGATATAAAAAGCAACGTGCCCCCACTTGCTTTCAAAAAAGGAGATGATAGAATTTTGCAAACTAGATTTTTTAGTCTCTTGCATTCAAAAAAATCTGAATGCACTACATAGGCTGTTAAAATAACAACAACAACAACAACAACAACAGAATAAGGTTGCTTCTAACCTTGATTAGGTTCCATTCATTATCCTGCCTTCAGGTGCTTTGGAGAATAAGTTGACCCCCGCATTAACTGTAAAGAATACCCTGCCTTCTGTGCTCATCTTTAGGCTTTCAAAGATATTTCTCTGGTCTTGTTCCCAATTAACTCATAAAGAAACATATCCAGCATTATAGTATTATAACTGTTACTCTTATTGTTGATTGCCTTTTGCTACTTTTCATTTTAAGAAACCCTACAGAGCAGTTCTTACCAGAAAGTAAAAATGAAAATGTTTCACAATGGCTCAACAGCAGGCAATGGCATGCTATTAGAAAAGAGAGAGTGCACACTTTTAAGTAGCAGAGAGTTGGGGTTTTGTAAAATAAATACCAGTTTAGCAAAGAAAGACTTTTGATTAGGAAACACTGCTTCAGGTACGGCTAGCTCTTCAGGTAGCCACCAAAGCACCCATCATGGACTTAATGAGCCATTTGCAATTTCACATATTGCAGCCCATCACATAAACACCTCCATTTCAAGACATGCTGTCTTTTTAATTGAGATATGGTAACCTTACATTGTACCACAGTTTTAAAAACATTAATGAGAACATCTGGCTGGAGGAGAGATTTCAATGTCCAGATCCCACACACTCATAAACTATTGTTCACAAGAGAATAATGGAAGAACTTCAAAGCTCAAACTGTACTGATCAGCAGTTTTAGCCACAGTTTCTCAGCAATGAACATCCCAATGATAAGTCAGAGTGCCTGAGAAGAAAGCCTAGCCCTGTAAATCTTATTGATGAAAGCAGGCACTGTTCACCACTTTCCAGATGAATCTTTTTGGCCATTGACCAGACACATCCAAAGTGCATTACTGATGCTCTTGACAGCCTTGCTATGGACACTAGAGTGCTGACTGCCAATGCTGAAAGCATCTCATGCATGTGGAAACCTCTCCTGGAAAAATTCCCAGAATGTACATCTGTTCCCTAAGCTCATTCCAGAGAGAAGAGTGCAAAAAAATGAAGAATGCACGGGAGAAAAAGTATCTGTGCTGGAGCGTTCAAGCTGGCAATTTTGCCTGTGACAAGTTATTAAAATTCAGTCTTCGATGCATCCTTCCTATGAATACAGAAATCACTCAGCATTGGTGACAATATAATAAACTGTGTTCAGATGCCTTACACTTGGTTCTAATTTTCCCACTCTCCCATTTTGATTTCACTTACATTTAGTTATTTTAACCCACTGTAGCCCATATACTTCTATAAAGCCACTAAAATCATCATATGACACCTAATTTAAATCCTCTAATGAATTTTATTAGAAGTTATAATGATAATAATAAGAAAATAATTCAAAATAAAAAATAGGAGCAGAAAATACAAACAAAATAGAAAAAATAGAAAAAAATAAGAATTCAGTAAAAAAATGTATAAAGAAATTACTTCCCCTTCCCCACAAGTTTAAACAATTTTAATAACTTATTAACTTTTCTTAAAATACATTTAAAGGGTTAAATGTAAATAGCAGTTAGACTTCTATACCGCTTCATAGGGCTTTCAGCCCTCTCTAAGCGGTTTACAGAGTCAGCATATCGCCCCCAACAATCTGGGTCCTCATTTCACCCACCTCGGAAGGATGGAAGGCTGAGTCAACCTTGAGCCGGTGAGATTTGAACCGCCGAACTGCAGTTAGCAGTCAGCTGAAGTGGCCTGCAGTACTGCACTCTAACCACTGCGCCACCTCGGCTCTGTTAAAGTGGTGTGCACATGCATGCACAAACAGACACACACAGAGAGAGAGAGATGAACATACATAAAGACTCTAGGCTGGTGTAGTAACACTTGCAGTATCTCCAAAATCCAGTGGAGTTTTCTCCATAATCGACTTAAGGCCTTAATCAGAAGCAACTCCTCTATTTGCAAGATATTTAGAGTATCTAAAATGCAAATCAGATGCAAAGAACATAACAGGAAAGAAAGCAAAAAGCTGGAGGAAAATAGAAGCATGGACTTCCAATCTTTTTGACCTCTGAGGATGAACTTTTAAAGTCCTGTCCTTTTTCTTGACATTACAGCATGAGAAGCTGCTTATAGAAAGTCAGACTCTTGAGCTGTGAAGCTCATGCATATTGTCATGGCTCTCTGAACATTCATAAAATACCACTGATATTTCTTAGGCCTAGCTGGAGATACTGGAAGAGGATCACTGGACTGAATGCATGGAAAGCAAGCAACTCAGTCAGCATTCTGTCCTCGGCTTCAAGACGGTTAGTAATTGGATGTACTGTGCAAGTTTATTGCTGGACTTGCAAAATGAGAGGAAATAACTGAAAACGATAGTGGTACTCCTGATTTGGATCACCAAGATTCCTGAGAAATATTTATAGTATTGTACAAAGTTTGCAATTTTATATAGCTGTCTTGCTGAAGCCAGTGTAAGACATTCTTGCACTAGGAAAGATTATTTAAAAGAGACATCTTCACTATATTTAGATATCAATATAAAACCATTAGAAAAAGATGTTATTTAGAAGTTCAGGTGCTACCCAGTTCTTGACAAGCTGCTGCGTGAGGCCAGGCTTTTTGCAAATCTTTATACCATGAATAAATCATCAATACATCTTTGTCAATTCTATCTTAATTTAAGCTGTCAGGACATGAAAAAGAAACAGGGGAAACAGTGGATCAAACCAACTCAAGAGAAAGAAGAATTTTGAGTAGCAAAGTCTATCTTGGGGGATGTGGACTTTCCTTTGAGTCTGGTAATTACCTGGGAGGGTCCCTACATGACAAAATAATATATTTCAAATGTATACTGTGTGTAATAGTTTGTAGTTTGAGTCATTTCAAGTAATATTTGCACCAGATGGTTTGATGTAAAACTTGATTGTGGCAAACCAATGTGGAATACACTGTTTGCCAAGAACTCCAATGGAGTTTTAATATTGCAATAAAATTGTGTATTTTTTTTCCTCAGGAAGGATAGATGTGTTAGATATTTGTATTATGATACAAATATCAAGCTGCAATCCTGTGGGGCAGCCATTGGGAATGAGCTCCAGTGAACACAGTGGGATAAGATTTACTTCTCTGTAAACATTCTTAGCCTTACAGTGTAATCCTATTCATGCTTAATTGGGAATATGCTCCATTAAACTATGAAGGAGAGCTGATGCCCTTGGAGACAGACATTTTGTTGCTTAAGGCAGAAGATCAAATTGTAATTCTTCCCAATATCGCCCCCCAACCCCTACCATTAGAGTACAGTCTGATCATATTAATTTGGTACTTGAGTCAGAAATCTCAGAAACTCCCTTCTTCTGAAAGTCAAAATGCAGTAACACTAGTAATATACCAGACAATTTATTCTCCTTTTAGGCCATTTACAAGCATTAGCAGGAGGGGTAGCAAAGTCCTAAGGTGTTAAGGGAGTTGCATTTATTTATTTTTATCCTTTGCCTGGTGATAAAATAATTCCCTAACTTTAGGTTTCGAAAGGTAGATGGCAAACTTCTAGCTTCACCAAGTTGTCTTTTCCATCACAGTCTGTAATGGACTCAATGAACTGGCTGCATGAGTAAAACCAATTTAAGTGTCTTTCCTTCGTGCTATAAGAAATGGGAGCAGGGGGTTGGAGTAAGCTTCACATTTGTTTAGTGGCTGTTCAAAGTTGTGATGGAGTCGAAAAAATCACTTGCAACTGCTACACACACTTATAACTGTCACAGCATCCCAAAAGTCATGTGATCATTATTTGGGTGCTTCACAACCACTTAAGACATGTTATGTTGCCATCACATGATGTTTTGCAACTTTTTCCCCTTCATGGAGCTGGGATGGGTGTGGTCTACACATGATGCACTTTGACACCCCTGATTTAAGATGACTGCACTACTCCAAGGTCACATGAGCATCATTTGGAACCTTCCCAGCCAACTTCCAAAAAGCACAAATCAATTGGGGAGCTAGTAGAGAAGTTGCAGTGATATGACATCTCACTTAATGGCCATGGCGATTTGTGTAACAAGGGCAGAACAAAGATTGTAAAAATCAGGTGTGGTTAATGATGAATTTTCCAGTTCCTATTCTGGTCATAAGTCAAGGACTTCTTTTAAAGGCAACACTCTTAAGCAAATTTAGGAGATAGTTCCATAGAACAGAGACTTCTTTCTGCAGTCTCATGCATGGGATTGTGTTGTAAATATTTACATTTCCTTTTCTCAGCCCTTATGAAGATATATGCTTTTAGTATAAGTTTCTTTTAAATAGTGCATTTTAAAAGGACACAGTGGATTTTCTTTTGTAGTCAATGATTCTGGGAAGAGAGAGAGAGAGAGAGAGAAAGAGAGAGAGAGAGAGAAATCCACAGTGTAGCAATGCTTGATTAAAATCAGTTTGAGGCCTGGAGAAACAGTCCTGAGTTCCTGCTCCCCCGTTAGAAAGATCTGGCCAAAGTTAGCTAGACAGGGATGATAAATTAGCAGCGTCTGCCACCTCCGAATGCATAGTTTTGGATGCCAAGTCAGAATATGTTTGAAGTGCAAAGATTTCTTACATTTATTCAGCACATTTGTTCTGAACTCCATTTTTAAAGATGCCAGCCAAAACAAGAGACAGAAACAAAATAAAACCAATGACTTCTCAGTTAAATTTCATCCTAAACACCTCAAATATAATTCCCAATTATATATATAAACAAAAACTATTCATATTCTCTGTTTCTCTCTCACATACACATACTCGCCCAGAGAAAAAGATGCATAAGCAAGACATTACATTTATTGGCACTATTTGTTGAACTGCAAAGTTAAGAAATAATTAAGAAAACATGCTAATAATCAAGCAGATGCTCTCGTCTTAAAATTCAAATCCTTGAGCTGAATTTCTCTTCTGCTATTAGCAAAATATGTGGAAGGAACCCTATATGCTTGACATACTAGTATTGCTTTTGAAAATGAGATGTGTTGATTTTACATTCTCTCCATTTGTAATGGATGGAAAATTCTATTGTGTATTCCAATATCATTTTTCATTTTTCTCTCTTCCTGGTTCACCTTCCTATATTAAGGAGTACCGAGGAATTGAGAAAGAATAAAACCTGGAGCTACAATTTTCAACTGCAATAGGAATTCTTGCTCTGGGTATTTGCAACATTACCACTGAGGCATTCAAACCATGAAATATTGATGTCTCAGTTCTATCATTCTGAAAGTTCTTATAGAAGCAACTAAAAAGGAAGAGAATATGATTTTTGCTGCCATTTGGATAGGTGAACAGTTGGGACTTCTTTCATTGAGTTCTTGTACATCATAAAGTTCTTACAGAATCCTGGGAAAGCCTGTTTGTTTGTTTATTAAGATAGTATAATTCCTAGACATAAAATATATCTTGGAAGAGATAGATGGACTAATTCTGTCTGCCTTAAAAATAAATGCATACAAAGACACAATTGAGAAGAAAGCAATAGGCAGCAAGTGCTGCCTCTGCAAAGAAATTGAGGAAACAGTGGATCATATAGTTACTGCTGCAAGAAGATTGCACAGATTGACTACAAACAATAGCACGACAAAGTAGCAACAATGGTGCTTTGGAATATGTGCAAGAAAAACCATTTGCCTGCAAGCAAGAACTGGGGGGATAACAAAACAAAGTAACAGAAAATGAAGATGCTCTGGCACTTTAGAATTCAAATAGACAAACACCTGTTACCTGCCCCCCTTCCCCCATCTTAACAATTGTCTATAAGAAAGACAAAAATGTCTGGATCGTGGATGTGAGAGCACCCGGAGACAGGAAAATAGAAGGGGAAAAAACCCTGCAGAAAAATGTCAAAATACGGACCTGCAAATAGAAGTACAATGACTGTGGCAAAAGAAAACAAAGATACTACAAATAATAATGCATCCCTTAAGTGCGATCTCAAAACATCCGGAGCATTACTTGGACACCATCAGCATTGATAAAATCCCCATAAGTCAATTGCAAAAGGAAGCTTTACTTGGGACAGCTTATTATCTTCTCTGACAATGATAAGTTTAACACCATTCAATGGGTGGATGGAAATGCCAAACCCAACCTAAACATCTAACTGACTGTGTGAACAACAACAACAACGACAACATGTTTACTTATTTTAGTAATAATTACATGAATTATTTGTATTCACTGAGATGATAATAGCAGCAAAAACAATTCACTTATTGAAATAGCCTGAATGTTTAGCTTTTTTGTCTGTTTGGAAAATACAACTGCTGGGATTGTGTTTTTAAAGCATCTGTTTAAAGTTGTTCATAAGTCTCCAGTAACATATTAATATGATCCAGAGGTATTTTGTTATGGAGAGGTCATTACCAGGGTAAAGGAAATATGCCTTGCAATTGGCTAAGGTAAGCTCAGAACCAGATGAGGCTTCAAAAATAGATCATATAGAAAGTTTGTGTTGGCTTCCCAGAATGGAAAACTTGTGGGAAATAAAGCTGAGAGTTGATGGAACTGAACAAAAAATGCAAAAAAGGTTTGTGCATGTGTGAGAGAGTGTGTGAATGATGTTCCCTTTTATGAGCAGAGCAATGCAATACAATAAAAAGAGTGAGTTTTTTTTAAAAAAATCTATATAATTTTTGGAGCCGATGAAAGCCGTTGGCCATTACTTTCATTCCACACCAAAAATAGGATAATTTTTCATGATTGCATCAAGATATTGTTCTAGAAATGTAAGATGCAAATTGTTCTATGGATATACCAGTTCATCTAATGATTATATAGATTTCTGAAGTCCAGATCTTATAGCCAGATGTGCTTTAGTGTTAAATAGTATTTTTCTTTATGCAGTCTTAAGCAGTCCCTTGTAGAACTGGAAAGGCAAAAAACATGTCTCTCAGAAAACAAATAAATATATAAAACAATAGGTTTGCATATTTAGAAAGCAGTATCTGTAGGCTGTAGTCAGATATTTAACAATCTAACACAATTATGCAGCATCTAACAAATTATTTTAGTGGCTTATTTATGAAGACAGATCTGTGTTATCACACCATTGTAGGCTGTGGGGAGGGGGGGAGAGAGAGCTAAGATGACCTCAGGCCTAACACCTAATTCCAATTAATTAAGAACTCGTTGGTCTATTGTCTTAGCAAATTCTTTGCTATATGTTTTTAGATGACGTTAGACTTTAGAGGAGAACACTGTAGCTTAATAACTAATAATCATGCCACATTTAGCTATTTATTTACTATATTTGTACACCATCATATTGCACAACTAACATTCCTTTTAAAAGAGTTTAAAATTTATACTTTATTTTCCAGGGTTCGCTAATGTGTGGTTTATTTGGAATCCTAAGATTTCATGAAGTATTCCACATAATGTCATCCACAAGACGCCATCTAAAATACTGTATTTTTTGGATTATAAGAAACACCTAGCTATTGGGGAGGAAAACAAAAAAAAATCTCCCTCTGCCTCCCAGCAATTTGCCTCCTTGAAGGAAACAGAAAACAGCCTTGTCAGCTTCAGCACAACCTGATTTAGCATGGTGGTAGGATCCGCCTCCTGGAATACCGCCAACCAGCTGTTCCAGACTGCAGGGATCACTGCTGTCCATCGCTGCCACCTATTGCCGCAGCCACCTATTGCCGCAGCCACCTATCGCTGCCTCCGCGCACCCCATTTTTGGCCTCCATGCATCTTGTTTTCAGCTTGTTCCAGGTGGCAGGGATTGCCACTGCTGCCTATCCCCGCTGTCTGGAATGGGCCAAAAATGGGACACACAGAGGCCAAAAATGGGCCATGTGGAGGCCAAAAATGGGGCACACAGTGGTTGAAAATGGAATGTGCAGACACCAAAAATGGGGCGCATGGAGGTGGCGATAGGTGGTGGCAGCAATGGCCTTCAAAAGCAGTGATAGGTGACGGTGATCCCTGCAGCCTGGAACAGCTGATCGGTGGTATTCCGGGAGGCGATCCAACCACCAATCAGCTGCTCGTGCTAAATCAGGCTGTGCTGAAGCTGACCAGGCTGTTTACTGTTTGCTGCAAAAAGGCAAATTGCTGGGACGCAGAGACCGAAGGGTGGGGGACAATGGGTAGGTAGGACTTTGGCAACATTCACTCAATAAGACAAATAGACATTTCCACCCACTTTTTTGGCAGGGGGGTGCGTCTTATACACTGAAAACTACAGAAATTACCATCCTATCTGCAATCTTTCTTTCTTTCCTTTTTTCTTTTTTAGGGTTGTTTGTAGAGAAAGTAATGAGACAGCAAGGTCAGAGGGTTCTGGATTAAATGGATGATCCAGATCTCTTCAAACTAGATCTAGGTCCAGGCCTGGGCATGAGATGAGAACCGCATTAGTAACTGTGGTGGATGAACTATAGTGGGATCTGGATGACGGTAATTCACCCTTCTTGGTTATGCTGGATTTTCAGCAGCGTTTGCTATCATCAACCATATCTTAGTATCTTTCTGGATCAGGTTTGGGGTTCGGAGATCAAGGGGCTTTTCCTGAAGTGGTTCTGCTGAGGAAGAGAGATTAAGCCCTTGGACACTTTAATGTATGATGCCTTTCCCCGTTGTTGTTGTTTTTTAAAAAAATATCTACTTTAAGCTTCTGGGAGATGTTATCCATTAGTTTGAGATAAGGTCTCATCAGTATCATCCAGCATGAAATAACAATTAACCCTTCCACCCATGCCTTGTTACTCTGATCCATAAGACGTTCTTCCATGTTACATTATGGCTAAAGCAAAATGAGGTTGTAGTCTGTACATTTGTTGTGGTCTGCTGGAAAGACTAAAAAGTGCAATAGGAAGGATCATCCAGAAAACCAGCTTGGTGTTACATTCCATATTGTCCTTGCCAACAAATAAAAATGTCTGGGTGGAGATAGCTTTTTTAAGAACCTAATAGTTTCCTTCTCATGTAAAGGGGACATGGTTTGTTTACTTCATTCTCAGGGTACTTAGAATTTTTAAATTATTATTATTACTATTGTGCAATGGCACAATATGCTGCTGTTGTTTCTTTGAATTATACATCCCTCCAGTGGTGGGATTCAAACATTTTTACTACCAGTTCTGTGGCCGTGGCTTGGTGGCCATGGTGTAGCTTGGTGGGTGTGGTTTGGTGGGTGTTGCAGGAGAAGGATACTGTAAAATATTCATTCCCACCCCACTCCAGGAGAAGGAGACTGTAGAAACTCTATTCCCGCCCCACTCCAGGGGAAGGTTAGTACAAAATCCCCATTCCCTCCTGATCAGTTGGGACTCTGGAGACAGAGAATAGATGGTGATGAGGCCAGTCATTTACCGGTTGTCCAAACTACTCAAAATTTCTGCTACCGGTTCTCCAGAACTGGTCACAACCTGCTGAATACTACCTCTGCACCCCTCCATTCCACTGCAGCCTCCTTAGTGGCCCACACTTAGTCTGAAAAAGAACAAAAGATGACTTTATCCTTGGGGTTTCCTGAAAGTGTAGGAAGCTGAGAAGGTTGCAGATTGCTGAAGGTAGTATTGCACATTCAAAATGGGAATCACATACATACCCAGAGATGTACACGCACATATAAGCACATGGACGGAGTCCTTGGCAACATTATAATTTGGATTGATAAAAAGTCCCATCCCCCCCCCCGCATCTCTGGGAGTTTCACCAAAATATTCTTCTGTGAATGAAATTTGGAACTTGTTTTTTTTTTAAAAAAAAACCCACACAGAATGGTAATGTTTGGACAAAAATGCAGAACATGTCAGTATTTATAAGTGGTCATGTTCTGTGCTAGCATGTGAATATACAAAGATGTAGTGGGTTGTCACTTGGAGCCCCTAAGCCCTTTTCCCATAAGAGCTGTGGTAGCGCAGTGGTTAGGGTGCAGTACTGCAGGCCACTTCAGCTGACTGTTATCTTCAGTTCAGCGGTTCAAATCTCACCGGCTCAAGGTTGACTCAGCCTTCCATCCTTCCGAGGTGGGTGAAATGAGGACCCAGACTGTGGGGGCAATATGCTGACTCTGTAAACCGCTTAGAGAGGGCTGAAAGCCCTATGAAGTGGTATATAAGTCTAACTGCTATTGCTATTGCTATAATCCTGATCACGTCCCAGATGTTGGGGTGGGAGGTTTGTCTAGTCACTGGCACCACCCATTCTTTGCAATGCAATTTCCTTCTTGTGCTCCCTCCCTCCTTTCTCTAGCTTTTCTGTCCCTGCAGCATGGCCCTGATAATGGCATGCTAAATTCTCTGCCACAATGAGACTACTGATTTCAGAAGAAGATAGGGCACAGATTGTTTATTAGGTAGATTAGGAAGCTAATTGAGGACTGAAGATACTTTGTGACTGGCTTTAATTGACATAGAATTCAACAGAATAGAATGGTTATCTGCCACACACAAATACACACTGAGATGCAAACGCAATGCAGAAGAACCAAATAAATAGAACCAAAGATGGAAGAAACAGCGCAGATCAATCTGTAATATATATTTAAAATGGAGCCAATTTTGTATCTAGCTACACATTTCCCTAGGTGGCTATTTTCTTCTGATTTTTGCCTCTTCTCCCAGTTGAGGCATCTTGCTGTGATGAAAAGCAAAAGAATAAAAGCAAAATTTAGCTGATCCTTCTCCTTTTAAAAGTTCATTTAACAGAGAAAACTTCCTGCTGTTGTTGGTTGTTTAGAGTTTGAATTCCTTCGGTTTTGTTGGTCTTTGACCACTATCTGGATTGGCAATTTAAGTTTACATCGATTAACACTTTTCTATCTAAATTTCTCTGAGTGTTGTGTTGTTGTTGTTGTTTTGCTGCTCCCCCCTCCTGATCTCTAAGATGCTAGCAAATAACATCAGGACATTCCAGGCAACATTTTGTCAGTATAGGTACACAATATATGTATACTACATAGTAGAAGAGAAAAGGAATCTGAATGAATGGGAAAATTAATTTGGGGCTATACAATTTTCATCAGTTCAAAGTTCACGCTAGACTTTGTGCAACATGCAAAGGGCTGCACAAGCCAGAAAGAGGGTGAAGAAAATAACTATAAACTCTCACATCTTGGACATAAACTGTTTCAACTTCTCTCCTCAAGATGTTACTGTACAGTAGAGCAGAGTGTCAAACTCCCTGCCCATGGGCTGGATGCATCATGTGCTGGTCATGCCAATGTCTGGTTTAGCGAAAAAGGGGTGGGGGTGGAAATTCCAATACATCACATGATGCCACTGTGATGTATGTTCCTGCAGTAGAATATTGCGTATCAAAACAACTAGACATAAAGACAGTCCCCCCCCCCGCATGCCATCATTCTGCTAAACACCAACAACATTCTCACAATACTATCTTATGCCTAAGGCTATTTACCTATGTAATAGGGCTGCATTGTTATTATCCTTCTCACCTTTCCTATTATCTACTCCTATTAGTATCGTGACTATCATTTCTTGGCTGTATCTTATGATTTATGATTTATCACTTTGTTGCTTGTATATACACTGAGAGTTTATACCAGAGACAAATTCCTTGTTTTTCCATGTTCTATTCTATTCTATTCTATTCTATTCTATTCTATTCCATTCCATTCCATTCCATTCCATTCCATTCCATTCCATTCCATTCCATTCCATTATTATGAAAAGGAGGAAGACAAAACACAACAAATCCTCTTAGAACTACAAATCTTGCAATGGTTATTAACAAATAGGGGCATGTGCTCTTCAGTAGATGTCATTTGTTGATTTAATAGAATATGCTATAAAAGAAAGCATTTGATGAACTGCTGAAATGTCATTTTATAAAAATGAAACAAAGCATACTTTTGAGAAAGTAAAAATGGAAGATTAGAGTAAACTAGATTAGATATTAGATTAGGAAAATCTAATCTCAGTCCTCCTCTGCCAAATGTAGGTTCCTCCACATTGGCTCTAAATAATGGATCTAACTTATTCCTTTTTTAAGTACCAAATTTGTATATCATTTTTTTTTATTAAAATGCAACAGGGCAGTTTGCATGAAAATGATTGCATGGGAGAATCTTTACAATACAATAATCCTGTCTTTATTTAGATATCAGTTCGAAAGAATGGAAAATGAGCTCATTTTGTTACTGTCAGATGCAAATGAGCATAATGCCCATTTATGAAGAGGTAAAAGGATGTCACCCATCCAATTCATGCCCTGATATTTATAACAAGATTGCATATTGGATAGCCCAATGCAGAATAATAAAACTGCTATCCTGCAATAAATTCTCATAAATCTTAATGAAGATAAACAGGCTCTCCATATGTGTCCACTTGGGTGTAACAAAGTAACCATATTGCCAGCGGCTCTTGAAATAGCAAATTTCACCCACCCATCCACCCACCCCTGGCTTGGAATATTTAAAAGCCACAGCCATGTTGTAAATCAAATCTTTATTAAACTATCTCTTTAGGGAAAAATATTTTTTACAACAAAGTAAACATTCATTGGGCATCAGTTTGGGATTTTCGAAATGAGAAACCAAAGATACATATAAAAAAGACAAGCATTGCGAAGTGATTATCAGAATACAAAATCAACCACAGTTACTCTCACTATTAAATTACATGTTGCTAGAAATAAGCCTATCAGAAGGTTTTAAAACTCACTGGGAGCTGATCATCGGCCACCCCCCCCCCTACTCTAGCAAAGGGACATAGTCAACAACTGTGAAAGAACATTTATAGCATTTCAAATTGGTTTTGTTGTGTGTTTAATATATTTATAATGTTACAAGAAGGATAATGGCCCTATCCTTGCATTTGGGGTACCCTATCCAGGGATGGGTTCCTGCCGGTTCTAACCGGTTTGCTAGAAGAGGTTCCAGAAATCTAGCGAGCCGTTTAGAACTGGTTCCACTGGTGGAACTGCCCCCCTCGCTCGCTCGCTGTCGCCCATCCGAAGGCCGCTCGTTCGCTCGCTCTCCCCGCCTGGAAGCCACTCCATCGCTCGCTCTCCCCGCCCATCCACACTATGCTAGTCTCGCCCACCACTCACTGATTGGCTGGCTCACCAATTGCCCCTTTCACCTTTAAAGGCCCTATCTAAACCCATCTTTTTTCCTGCTTGGCTCTCTATTGCTGTCTGCCGACTCTGAGGAGATAAGTAAGCTGCAAATAAGCATGGGGCTAGGTGGGGGTGGGGCAGGCCAGCTGGAGCAGCCTGCTGTGGCCCTGCACTATAAGTGAGTCTGGTGACCTTTTGCGGCCTTGCAAGGATCCCGGGCTCACTTATAGAGCAGGGCCGCAGGACTGCCAGCAAGCATGGGCGTGGGGGTGTGGATGGTGACAGGAGCTTATGCGGTGCGGCCGGTCTCCTAGGACCTCCTAGGCGCTGGGCGCGCAAACTACTGTCCATCTCCCCATGCTCAGAAAAGCAAGTCCGAGGAGGTCCCTTGGTGGCGGGCAGGCGTCTCAGAACCTCCTCACCAGCAGAGGATATACACGGACTTGCTTTTCTGAGCACGGGGAGACAGACGGTAGTTTGCGCCATCTGTCTCCCCGTGCTCAGAAAAGCAAGTCCGGGGAGGTCCTTTGGTGGCGGGCAGGCGTCCCAGAGCTTCCTGGCACCGTCCTTTTTAATTTCCCACAATGCCTTGATGGTCTTAATTCCAATGGCTTTGTCTTTCCTGTCCTTAGGGTTAGGGGAAAATACTGGTCTTTTGGGGGAAAATTGTTATTTTTTGGTGTTTTCTTGGCACTGCCATAGTGTGTGTGTTTGGGTGCATAATGTCCCACAGTTATCTACATATTAATAATGATCAAGTACTAATAATATTTCCTTATACATTTTAGTGAGCTTTCCTTACATAATTGGTGTTTTCTTTCATACTTTTAGATTTCTAATTTCTGTTTCTGTTCGTTAGCAATTGATAAAACAAATCCCACGTAAAAAAGTATTTGAAGCCTTCTTGATTTTAATTGTCAATTTATTCATTCCTGCACATTCTAATATTTATTCATTTTCATATCTTTGTTTTTCCACTGTTCTGCAAACACAATTCCAGCAGCTGTTTGAAATACACAACAAAATATTACTGATTTTAAATCCCCATCTTGCTTTATCATTGCTTCTAACCATGACACCACTAACTCTAGAACAGCTACTTGGTCTGTCATAAGTACTGAACCTAATTCATATATTCCTGTTTTTTGAACTGAGGAATAAATTTCAGAAAAAGAAATCTGTATTACTCTGTGAATATACCTATGACATTCATTCTTGATCTAACTTCTTAGATGAAAAACTGTATCTTTCCTGTTTGTTGGGGGACATCCTTCCTGAAAAGACTGTTGGGTGAAAACAGAGGTCCCTTCTGTTACCTGTAGTGTAAGCCTCAGCTTAAAAACATAATCGAGTCCAATATTGTTTTATTTCTTCTGCAGTTCGTATTATTTAACAGGATAAAGAGGTAACAGAGTATGACAGTCATCCTTCCTCTGTAAGTAGCTGTCTTTATTGTTTTGTGTGCTAGTTTCATCCCAATACAGTGCATGCAATGGAAGAGTTCATTTCTGTATCTCTTCTTTGTGCATGCCATTCATTGGAGTCAGTGATACTGAAGACTGGCAAGGACAGTCATCTTCCTTCTGTATGTAGCTCTTTTATTGTTTTGTGTACTTATTTTAATCTTATTTAAGTAATAAGTGCACAAAATAATAAATTTCCTTTTTTTGTATCTTCTTTTTGTAGGTCATTCTTTGGGGCAAAGAATTCAGTGACATCATCTTGGCCACTCCCATCCGGTCAAATGACTGCCAAGCCACTCCCACCCAGTCACATGACCAGCAAGCCACTCCCACTCGGTCACATGGCTGGCAAGCTACTCCTACAAAGCAGGCCACACCTATAAAAGAGGCTCCAAAATTTTTTCAAACCAACCACTGACCCTATCCAACTATGCATCTATTTAAGGGACATGTTACAGAGTGATAGAGAATCCTGGACATGATGTAGCTTTTGATTTTAAAACCACATTGCTGAAGCTTTTTAAATTCTTGATTATAAAAACATATTCAGCTTTGTTGTACTTTATCTGTTAACAATAGGAAAGTTGTCACTGCAAAAGGACTGGTGAAAAGCAAAAACAGTGCCATATGGAGAGTGGATAAAGACATGCTGGCAATTCAGCAGTGACGAAAAATTATCAAATAAATCAAGATAAGAGTTGATAGATAATTTTTGTGAAAAAAGATTATTTTTTATTATTAGAGAATATCTCATGCTGTGGAAGTGCCTATTTATATTTCGCAGTTAATAATAAATAGCGTAATTGGATTTCTTGATTTCTTTTGAAGAATATATAAAATGTTGGCATTAATTATGGCACTTTAGGTCTTATATTCTATCTTGTGGATGTGATTGTGTATTTACGTTCAACAGTTCCATGCTCAGAAACTTTATTAGATTCTGGTATATTTTCATACAGCTTCCTAGTGAACTGTGTAAAGGTAGTTCTCAACTTACAACCGTTTGGTTAAGCGACCATTTGAGGTTACGATGGGTGATGAATGAAGAGACTCACAACCTGTGCCCTAAAATATGGTCCTTGCAGCATCCCTTCAGTCACATGATCAAAATTAGAGTGCTTGGCAGCCTGCAGGGGGCACTGCAACTCCCTTAGTATTTTTTTTTATTAATCTCCTTCCAAATCTATGCTCTGTTGGCTCTCTGCTGCCTTGCATTTCACAACCCGAGTGGACTTTTTCCCATCTTCTTGTTTCTGATGCTGATGAAGCAGGACCAGCCTGGTTGCTGGGCTGTATGGAGCTGGCTTCACAAGGCAAAAAAGAAAAAGGACGAAAGCACAAAGGTATCAGAAAGCCCCCAAATATTGCTGGGGCTTGTCTGCACTGGGAGAAAGGAGGGGTACTTTTGGCTTTTTCTCTCTCCCCCCCCCCCCACAGTGCAAGGCCAACCTCATAAAGCCCAGGAATGCAGCAAAAAAGGGCATTTTGGCATGTGCTGGCCCAGTGGTGGGATTCAGCCAGTTCGCACCTATTCGGGAGAACCGGTTGGTAACTGTCTAAGTAGTTCAGAGAACCGGTTGTTGAAAGAAATCTCCTTTTGTTTTTTTCCACTTTACAGGGCTAATCCTATAAGGAAGGCAGGAAGGAAACATTCTGGTGTTGTTTCTAGCCTAATCTTTATTGACCTGCTTACAGAAACTGCCTCTCCGCTTAACCCTTATTACATTGTAACAGCTAAGGCGAAGCGCCCATCGACCTGAGTGACCTTGAGTTGGCCAAGCCCACGCAGTCACATGACCACCAAGCCCCACCAGATAGTCATTAGGGCAGAGAAATGGTTGTTAAATTATTTGAATCCCACCACTGCTCTGGCCTCTTTAAGCTGCTTTATCCTTTTTTTTTCTTTCTCGCCAGCCTAGCCGCCAGGCCAGGTGTACTTCAGCAGCAGCAGGAGAAAGATGATAGGAGTAAAATTCAGTTGGCTGGCACAGAGCAGCAAAAGTCTTGGAGTGCAGGATGACCAGGGCAACTGGGATTGGGCTGGGTCAGCCATGGCTTCCCGAGGCATAGCAAACGACCCCAGAGTCACATAGTTCTGGGGCTGCTTGCTGCCCTATAAACCAGGGTGCAGAGTAGCCCAAAAGGCAGAATTTGCAAGAGGAGAGGCAAATGTGGGGATTTGGAAGGAGTCCCTTTCCTTACTGAGGATATGGTTTGGAAGAGACCAAGTCCAAAATGGTTTAAATTGGGGTGTGCCAACCAGTAAACACTAACAACCAGTAAAATTTACTTAATGATGGCAACAAGAATTGACAGGATAGCAGTTACTAAGCAATATGGTCATGTAATATTTCACTTTACAGCTGCATCACTTAATGACTGAAATTCTGGTCCCAATTGTAGTGGCAAGCTGAGGACTATTAGTATGGAGCATTGATATTAAAGTTTGGTACTGGTATTTAGCAATTATTGTTACAAATGAACTCTTTGTCAATGGTGGAATATACATTGAGAAGATCAATGGAAAATAATATAGCATTCCAAAAATATTGGTGAATAATAATAAAACTTAGCTTAATCAACCATTTGCATTTTGTAGCATTATTTTACATCTACAGTAAAATGATACAATTGTTAAATGCTTTGCATACCAAAACATTTTAGACATACAAATTCCTATCAACTTTTTTTATTGCCTAAAACTACAAGACTTACTAATCAACTGATATTATATTTTATGGCTCTGGCTATACAGTATGTTACACTTGCTACAGGACAGCCTGCCCATCCTTAGGAAGAAAATGAATGAAACAGACAAACACTACAAGAAGGTCTGTATTTTTTTATTTATAGTTCTTGTTTGATCTCTTTTTTTCCTGGTTCTTTCATACATATATTTTATGAACATCTTTATTTTTATTTCCTTCTCATATATACATATTGTATCTCCTTTCGTGATTGCCTGAAGATTTGTACAGTAAATCAAGAGAAGTGCTGTGTTCCAAAATGAGGGAGGTAAGTTTCAAATAAAATGTGGACAACTGTTGTTCCAAAGGCCCTGAATAGTTTAGGTAGTCCAGGTAGATATCCAAAAGATATCTAAACTATTAAATTAAGAGCATATGGGTTGCTGATCACATGGGAAGTGGTGAGCTCATATTAAATCCTCCACCCAGGTTTCATATCATCTGAAAACTATTTGACACAAAATGCCTTCTATAATCCCAGTTAGAACCAAGGAGAAATGATGAAACAATTGCAGATGTGTTTTTAGTGGCATCTGCACAAGCCATGATTATGTGTTTGCCTCTCAATGTTTGATGCAAAAATTTGCATGATGATTGGCACCACACATTATTTTATCATTTGCTCTCCTTTCCCCCACCCCCAAATGCCCCAGGACGGTGTTGTGTAACAAAGTCAGTCATTTTACTATAGATTTCCTGCCTGCCTATTGACCTCAATTATTATTATTTCACTGCAATAACATTGGCTCTGTTGAATCAACCAACAAAAGAAAATGTGAAGAATAAGTAGGATTGGGAAATAAGTACAAGGGAAGGAAAATCCATTTCAGAGAGAGAATCAGAATCAGAGTAGAGCTGGAAGGGACCTTGGAGGTCTTCTAGTCGAACCCCCTGCTCAAGCAGGAGACCCTACACCATTTCAGAGAAGTGACTGTCCAGTCTCTTATTAAAAACTTCAAGTGATGAAGCACCCACAACATCTGAATGCAAGGTGTTCCACTGGTTAATTGTTATCATGGTTAGGAAGTTTCTCCTTAAGTCTAAGTTCCTTCTCTCCTTGATTAGTTTCCATCCATTGTTTCTTGTCTTGTCTTCTGGTGCTTTGGAAAATAGGTTGACCCTGTCTTCTTTATGTCAGCCCCTCAAATACTGGAATACTGCTATCATGTCACCCCCTAGGTCTTTTTTTTCTCTAGTGTAGACTTACTTAATTCCTGGAACCATTCTTCATATGTTTTAATCTCTGGGCTCTTAATCAGGGGTGTCAAACTCTGACCTGCAGGGTTAGGGTTAGGGAAGGGGGGGGAAAGTCACAATATGTCGCATGATGACATGATCCTGTGAGTTTGACACCCCTGCTCTTAATCATCTTAGTTACTCTTCTCTAGTCTTGTTCAAAAGTCTTCGCATCTTTTTTTTTATATTCTAGTGACCAAAACTGGTTGCAGTATTCCAGGCGTGGTCATA